>NC_053156.1:197674486-197719486 GCF_016835505.1 Polypterus senegalus | reverse complement strand
ATTGAGAACCTTTGGGGATGGATGGCAAGGGAAGTTTACAAAAATGGAAAACGGTTCCAGACAGTAGATGCCCTTCGTGCGGCCGTCTTCACAACTTAGAGAAATGTTCCCACTCACCTCATGGAAACGCTTGCGTCAAGCATGCCGCAATGAATTTTTGAAGTGATCAACAATAACGTGGAGCTACTCAGTACTGAGTTCATGTTTGGAAGTTTGATTTCTGTTTTGGGGGGGTTTACAGGTTTTTTTTTTTTTTTGGAGGTGTGGTCCTAAACTTTTGATCAGCTGTTAAACAGCCTGTTTGTTTAATTGTTGTTTTCATTAAATTGCATGCTCAAAAAATGTTTTGTCTCGCTCCCATTTCTTGTTGCATGTTGAAGCTTTACTTGGAACCTTGTTAAGATCCAACCATGCAAAATATGATTTTTTGCCATTCTTCAAGTGGTCTTAAACTTTTGATCGGGACTGTGTGTGTATCGTCAGATAAAATATAAATTCACTAAGGCAAGTCACCCATGGAAAGCACGCTGCAAGGGGCGTGGATTCACTAAGCCGCCGACAAGTGAGACACCTATGGCGCACGCAGGAAGGAGCCACGCCCACCAGCTCCAAGACCTTTGGATATGACGACAACTCGCAGAGCCACGCCCACCAGCTCGGACGCGACGACACAGGAAAACGGCGTCGTTTATATTCGTCTGTCGTAGAGGCCACATACAATTCTGAGCCACGTTGACTGTTCATAGAGGCATGTTTCTCGCGGAGGTCAATCACTATATGCAGCGTGTAAAACGGTTTGCGAGTGGTATCCCATGGGATCCTTAAAACAATCCTTTACAACTGAGGTTAAAACACAATGAAGTAAGCAGTCTTTAAAAACTGAGTTTTCGGTTACGACGCACGACAGCGTGCACCATAGCAAACTGTTTTACACGCTACATACAGCAATTCGCGCTACTACCGTGGTCGGGTGTCTTGGTGGATTATATATAGAAAAAGCTGGCAAAACCACACAGAGCAATGAAAAGTCTACGTGAGTCACAGGTGCTTGTGGACTGTGCATGGACGACAATGCCTCAAGTGCCGAGTTAGAGGTGGGTACATGAGCAGGCAGGGTGCGATGGTGGTCCACCAGTTTTCAGTCACGGACGATTGTGTGTTGGTTCGTTCCGTGCATTGTTATAATGTTGCTTTTCTAGCTGATTTATTACATTACCGATTTTTCAAATGTTAATTTTCTCCCTGTGTTTAAAAATCATTAAATTACCGGCCTGATTATGCAGTGTATGCTATGCGTGCTACCCTTGTTTACCTCTCTCGAGTCAAAGGCATGACTGCCCACGAGCATCGGTGCGCCAGTTGCTAGCATTCAGTGAACAACCCGCGCTATAACTCTCTGTGAATTTTCACGTGTGTGGTATAGCAGGTCCACGGCTCCTGTCAAAGGCCAGTTTTAAGATAAGTAATCACCGCGCTTGCGTGTTTGTGTGGCTGAAGTGGTTCTCGGGTCGATTCGTGATGTGGGTGTTTCTCACCTAAGTGCACAGGTGTGAGACCATCTGCATTCATAATTGTTCCGGGGGCTGCTTATCTTGATAAATTTGGTGAGAGGGAGAGGGGGCAGGCAGCTGAACAGGGAGCCTGGGTGTTGGGCCGACACCCGGGGTATAGTAGTAGTAGTGGTCACTCCCGTTGAGTGATCATGGAGTGTGTGTGTATTTTTCTCATATATATATATAAATAACTTAATGTAGGTAGATCATTTTAAAAGTAGCTCGCAATCCAAAAAAGTGTGGGCACCCCTGAATTAGACTATGCACGTGAGTGAGGCAGCATGTCCTATCAATGTCCTCCAGAACTGGAAACTGTATCCCCATAATCCTGTGTGCTCTCGACACAACCCAACATATAGCTTTCCAGTCAGCTGCTTTACAGCTGTGATTCCACACTCGGATACAATGGGTTAAAAACTCTTGAGTGCTGCACAGAAAGTAACAGCACTAAAGCACCTGTGGTATTTGGAATAACATTTTTGTGCATACGCACCATTTATACATGAGGCCCCAACTCTCTACTTCTGCTGCTTGATAGAAGTTAAAGGGAAAGTCTGGTATTTTTCATGGTTATTTTTGGTTATATTTACCAGGGGAAATTGTTCTTAAGGGAAGAATTTTTGTAAAGGAAAAAAAAAATGCTGTGTTCGTTTTTGGAATTTAAAATGTCATCTGTGAGGTATTGGTGTAAATCTAAAACAAAATCTTTACATCTTAGTGAACATGACCATTTTTAAACTAAGAATGTTTTTAAGTATTTATCCCTATCTTGAGATTGAATAATATTGTAATTTGGCATATCCATGTAATTTTCAAAAGAAATACATATTTTGCTGAGATTTTGCCATCTTAAAAGGAGTCTTGAAATCTTTACCTTATTGTTTGTCTTCCTCCATGGCAAACTTTCACCCCAAGTTTCCTGTAACTTGTTTGGTGTTGCAGTTGCCATACTTATCTTTCATATGATTTTAGTGCTAATTGTAATATTGTTCTCCGGATTTAGACAAACTGCCATTTTATTCTCTCTCTCTCACCCACCGTCACCAATTCATCTAATTTGCATGTCTTTACAGGTGTGGAAGGAAACTCAATACTAATTTGGGGAGAGCGTGCACATAGAAAATGACCAAACATGAGATTCAAATCCAGGATGCTAAATCAGTGAAGCAAATGTGCTATCAACTGTGCTAACATGCTGCTCTACATTACAGATACTTTATATATACAGTATTTAACAATTTTAAACACTTCAAGGTTAGCTAAGTCTGTGGGTACACCTGAATGCTGCAGTGGCATCTTCTACATCAGTCTATCATAAAGCCAATATTAGTGGAGTATTTGAGAAAATAGTGAGTTATTCAGTCTCTTCTATCTCAGTTAAGAATTCTTGGGCTAATTTATTCTTGAATGTGCCTCTAACTAGTCCTCTACTTGCTGAGTTGGGGGTGGCGTGTTCTTTTGAAGATATTCTGTTTTTTTTTTCAAACTTTATTAAGTATAATAGCGTCTGTAGCATTCTGATGCGATTTGTTTATTGCTTATAATAAACACTGTTCCAGCTGTATTTTAAGATTTCAATGTTTCTGTATTAAAAAGTTTAAATGATTTAACGAATTTATTTCCTTTTGACCTGTTATGTAAATTGTTGCAGACACGGGCATTGTATATATTTCAGTTTGCAACCAAGCCATTGCAATATGCAAACCTTATGTAAATTTATTAATTCATATTGTTGACTCAATATGTCTATGCAAATTCGTGCTCAAACAAAAAGGTTGGATAAATATTAAAAAATAGTCATGTGATGTATGATTAATTCATGTTGTCGTTGGGTGGCACAACTGAGTTGATTAACAAAACATTCATGCATATACAGTATTTTATGAGAAATTATCTGCATTATCTGTCATTTTTAGCAAACTTTATTCTGAATAGAAAAACCTTTGTAGTTACCTGTTTATAAAGTAATATAAATTTGAAACATCATATAAATCTGGAGTTGAGACTTAATTATTCCATCTTGTCATATCCTTAGTACATTTATATAAGCTTTATAGTTTTTACACAGCAGCCAAAAGGCAAATTGTGATGTTGAAATACCAGGTAGCCTCTGCAGTATTTGAAACAAGGCTTTATCTTAAAATGAAACCAGCCTGAATGGCAGTAAGACATTAATGTCTTATGTCCTCCTTTTTTTTTACAGGAACTTTGTCATGATTGTTTTTAATGTAACAATCCATTATGTAGACTGTAAAGGTGAACTGGCATACAAAAATTGTCTCTAGGAGGATATTTTTTTCAGTTAGATGATAGGTTTATGTCTAAGGTGCTCTATTGCAAGACATTTTATTATTCTGCTTATGTAATTGAAATGTTTCATGGCTTAATAAAACCTATTGGGGAAATTTCCTCATCCTTCCTATAATGATACATTTTTCAAACATTTAAATCAGGGCTGTGGAGTCGGAGTCGGAGACAATTTTGGGTACCTGGAGTTGGAGTCGGCAAAAAGTTAACCGACTCCGACTCCTACTAAATTTAAATGGGAATTAAAAAAGTAAGTTGAAATGTCCCAATTCCCAAACAGTCATAATGAACTACTTCTCTGCTGTAAGAATAAAGCCCAATGCATGCAGTGCATAATGTTACCGCAAAACGAACATGTCAAGTAACCATGAAGCATGCTTTTCATTGACTATATGCGTCACTATATGGGATGTAATGCACAAGTAAGGTGCGGCACCTCTTTCCATTGTGTCGTGTTCCACTGTTACAGGGAACTGTGAACCTAGCCTAAAGCCCCCCATACATTTACAGATGCACTGCCGATTTTTCGGCCGTTCAACGAGTCATCATGCATCAAACGCCTGAAAAAATCATCTGGTGTGTTCTCGGCTCCGTCGGCTCCCCTTCGCTATGCGCTAATGAAGGGGGCCGAAGGAGCCGAGAACACAGATCTCCCTACCTGTCTCCAGCAGAGGCTCGTTCTGCTGATCAGCTGGCCGGTGAGTGACACAATGCACTAAACTTCCGGCTGGCTGACAGAAGAGACAGCCACTGCAGCAGACAGAGGCATCACATTACTTTGGATGGGGGCGGTGGTCGAAATTTTCGGCAAGCTGGATCTGCCCGTACATGTGGACACCCGCAATCTGCTGCCGCCAATCAATTGCCGCGATTATACACGCACATTGCTGCGTGTTTGGGGGCCTTAACTCTCGCTGATAATTAGGTAAATGTTTTTTGAAGGACTAGAGACACTTGTATAAGTGAAGGGAAAAAACTTAAACTTTAAACCTGACTATGGCATTCAAACATGATTCATGATTTCCCTTGAAGTGCCTCTCCCCCCTGCCTCCTCCTTCAGCCTTCCACTGCCCTATCTTCACAAGATAAGAACACTAAGGAAAAAGCAGCAGCTTCTGCCTCTCTCTGCTATAAGAGCTTAGAAGAACTTGGTGGAACAGCTTCTTGCATTTGCATTCAACTGTAAGTTGCAGTAGCAGTTCGCACGAGGGGATTACTACCTGAAATACCTCCACAGGAGGAAGTTCAAAGCACTAGTGGTAACTCAGGATCATCCTCTTCAAATGAAGAGTTAGACTTTGATTCCTTCTTGGACAAAATGGAAGGAAAAGGAAAGCAATAAAGAACCAGTCAATGTCCAAATAAAGAAATTCCGGCAGGAGTTTTTTAAAGAACTAAAAGAAGTTGAAAAGTATGATCGCTCATCAAAACTTAGTGTTGAAGAAGCCATCCTTGTGTATCCAGAGATCATTGGTGATGTGGCTAGAATTGTAATGGCAATGCCACCCACCCAAGTCAGTGTTGAAAGATTATTTTCAGCTCTGAAAATAATCAAATCAGATTTAAGAGCCTCTATGAAAGAGGATCTGGCTGAAGCAATTCTGTTTCTTAGAACTCTACACTGATTTTAGATTGCATTTAAAGGGAACCCGAGGTCAGAGGAATATGGAGGCTGCCATATTTATTTCCTTTCCTTTTAACTATAACTGTATTCCAAGTTTAATATAGGTTTTCCAGATATTGTTTTTAGTTCATATAGTTGTTTTTTTTTTTTTTTGTTTTAAAACTTAAAACTACCAAAGAATGTGGTTTGTATTTTTGAACCAACACATTTCCTGTTCCAGATTTTTATGCCTGCTATTACTATCCAGACACTTGTTTAAAAAAAAATAAATAAATAAATAAACAAAACCTTGTTTTCATTGTGTTTGTCTTTAATCTGGCATTATAGTAGAGTGTTGGCTTCCTAGCCAGTAGTTCTGTGGTGAAATGACATGTATGTTGCCTTCCCTTCCTTCAATGGATGTAGAAAATACATTAGCATAGTATATACATACAGAGGAGTCGGAAGATTTAGAAACTGAGGAGTCGGAGCATTTATCTACCGACTCCACAGCCCTGATTTAAATGAGAGTCAAATCTTGTTGTCAACAAATTAAATGATTCTCACCATAAAAAAAATCAACAATTCTTTAATAAAGACATTAAATGTTAGACCTGCACTAGGTATGGGTTATTTATTTACCTCTTGATCTGATATACTGGGTTTCATTTTTCCTCCAGTATAGATTTGAAACAAACATTACTGGTATCCTATGAATTTGTGGAAAACTGTCAAACAGATTTAAATGTAAAGCACAAAATGTGCAAATTTGTGCATGCAACAGGAATATGTTTTAGCCTACAAAGGATATACAAATATATTATACCAGTTTCTGCTAAACGCATCATATTTTTTATTTATACTAATCATATGTGGGTATTTGGCCAACCCTTCCATTTCTATTATACATGTAAAAAAACACTTGCATGTTTACCTGGTAATGAAATCTGTATTTTTGCAAGAAGAAAGTACAAAATCATGCCCCCGCAACCTGTTCATTTATTAATAATTAATACTACCCTCTCAAATTTACTTCAGTAGCTTTCTTAACAAAGCTGTTGGGTACCTTTTCATAAATGCCAATAATTGTAGAGAGAGTGCATTTATGTATAATAACAGTTGCCAGAACTTGTGCCTGCAAGATATGATGCATGGCAGTAAACTAAATTTTCATTTTCATACTTATTTTACATGAAACTCATTTAATCTGTTTATTTTCTGACCCTTGATTAAGAATGCACTGCCTTTTGATTGCCTTTACCACTCCTCTTTTCCATGCTGATTCAACAGAAAAACAAATTCTGAGAGGATTATGACTCTTTACTTATAACGCTGCCTTCAACATCAATTAAACAAATTAGCAGAGGAATTGAATGACTGGTGCAAATAATTTATGGGTTTTACATCAATAAGCTTGTCTAGCTTGCTTGTTTAGGTTAGCTGTGTTGTAGTCTCAGATCCCCTGTTAGTAATGGTCTTCCATATTATTAAAATCTAATGTTTTTTGTGGACACTTGCACACAGAGAAAACACCTACACTTAGTTTCACACTTTAAGATAAACTAGACTGCACTATAACCTTAGGGCCGGTTTATACTTCACACTCAGAACGCTTACATGCATGCATTATGGCTGCCAAGCATTCCCAGAGTTCTTTTGATGCGTCGTCTGAGCAAATCCTCGAAAATTAATGTGACTCGTGCATGAGTTGCAGTACCAGCAAAAATTCAGGAGGCAAAGTGTGTTCAACTTGGAACGTGATGTCAGAGTCTCAGTTTACTATCAACATGTGATAGCAAGCCACTTTGCAGATCCTACAGGGCCAATGTGCGTGCTTCACTTTTGATGAATGGTTTGATGCGGTGAAGCAAAATGCTGACACAAAAAAACATTTGTGGTACTTTTATATTCAAGTGTAGAATATTCCCCATCATAATGATGTGATACATTTTAAAGGTCTCACATACCACTGTGCCGTCTTTTGTTTTTTTATGGCTCCGAATGTATGGCAGCATATTTGAGCCACAGAGAAAAAAAAATTAGGGACACCATGAAAAGGTCTGTTTTGTGATTAAAGTGGATACTTTGGCTTTTTTAATCTTGAAATCTTCACTTTAATCTCGTAGTATATTTTGTCATTAAAGAAGACCATCATCAACATCATCTTAAAACTGACGGTTGTTAATTGTTATGTGCTTCTGGGGCTTCCTTCTGATCTGACTGCAGCGTCAAGCAGCAAATGCTGTACAGAACACATTAAATGTGTGTTATTCCAGATCTCTGCACATTTAGAATCCTTAGATTTATTCTTTATTACTTTCATGATGAAATGCATTAAGTATGCATATTACACTTTACAGATAAGTTGTTAACTTTATTTAAATAATGACTACTGTTTATTACACACGTGGGGGTAGCATGATGGCAGAACCGTAGTGCTTCTGACTCGCATTAGGGAGTCACGTCCCTTGTTTTCCCTGCCTGAAGTTTGCTTGTTTTCCTGGTGGTTTTCCACAGTGTGGTCTGGTTTCTTTCGAAAGACATGCAGGTTTAATGATTTCGTAATGCTAAAATGACGCTAGTGTATGTATGTGTGTGCTTGTGTACAACTTGTGATGAGCTGATTCCCTGTCCAGGGATTATTTCTGTCTCATGCCCAATGCATGCTGGAATGAGTGCATCTCTAGATAGATGGATGTAATCATTAAACATCCATCCTTTTCAGTGATATTGTGGGAAGATTTCCTTAGAATTTAATTGATATTTTAGGTAATTCATAACACAGCAAAGCCAAACGTTTTCTCACTGATGATATCTCATACTGCTGCCTGGTGGAATGTTCCACATTTACGTAAAGTACGTGCACAAGTATAAACCGTATACCGCTTGTGCAGCATTAGTGTCCACAGGCGCATCGCGTGAAGTATAAATCCAGTCATACTGGTTGCAAAGAATATCCTAGTACAATATACATCTACCCTCCCCATGCTTACTTGTGTCTCATCACTTTTCTACCTTCTTGCTCTCCCTCTCGCACACACTCTTGGTTTAAGTCATTCTTCTTATTTCATACAGTGTAACTTTAGGAAAAATGCTTTTTCGATCTATTAACTTTTATAAATGATATGTATATGGTAATATTCGGTAAATACTGGAGAGAGCATAAATATCTGGCACAATTTAAAGCACAAATCCCAATGATTTTTAAATAATAATTTTCACTACTTGCTGACATGATGCCTTGATGACATTATATGCCTTTGTTAGGTTAGATTAAAACGTACATTTGTATAAATTGCAGAAGAATCAGCTATTTACTTTTTTTCTTTAATTTAAAGGTAATGACCTTGTATTGTACAGGTAGTTTATACTGATTTGCATTTTGTTTCTAGAAAATGTGTCTAATTAATGCCTTAAATGAAAGTAAGACTAGATGACCGTGCATAAAAGACGTGAGAGATGTGTTTCTGGGTCTGCCTTCTTACATACAAAAATATGAATGTATTACACAATATATTACATTTGAGATATGGCTTTTTCCAAAAGAAGATGTACCACTTTAGTAAAACCAGGTGTGCTCCTTTCACTTTGTTATATCCCAAGCATGCCTGCAGCATTTGCTGCTTATGAATTTTTTTTTTTTTATACAAAGCCAAGCATCAATATAGTGTGCTTATCTAAGCTAAGAATGTCAACAAGCCTCTTAATTATACTTTGAAGCTGCAGGTTATTTCAAGTTTTGTTTTGCCAAATCAGTATTCAATCTAAATGTTTTACATTTCCATGTATAGAAGCAGTGGGAATGTTAGCACTTAGTGTATGGTTCATTTGTCTGACCCTAACATGGCTTTACTGTATAAGGTATCCTGTGAGTGTGTGTGTGTGAAACACCAAGATTCCAATATGACTGTCAAATTGCTTCTGGAAAAATAAGCATCTGTTTAATTTTCTTTGCTCATTTCGGTACTGTTAACTGCTGCTTGTGTTAACTGTTCTTTCTGCAGTTCTCTTTTTATTGTATCCTAGCTGGAGTACCCGGTGTTGCCCGGGAATCTATAACCAGTGAATTCACCAAATGAAAGAAACAGAACATAGAAATAGAACAAACAGTTTTGTGATTGAAATTTTATTGTAATAGGTAATATAAATGGTTATTCCAGAGCCTTTGGATACAGTATATTTTTTGTTTTGCCTTGTGGTGCGAAAATGAACAAATTCTGAGGATTTCCTACTCTAGAACATAATACATAGAGATATGCATGTAAAAAGCATGGATTTTCCAAATTGATGCCTTTAACTTGCAGTGATTGGCCTTGATTGCTATTAATTGACATAGCAAAAGCCAAACGAACAGGAAATTGTAGTAGTTTGAAATCCAAGGGTAAATCATTCGGAATTAGCGGAAATGTTGGTATGAAAACATTGTGACATCGTGCGCAACGCTTCATACGCCCTTGAAATAGATTTTTTTCTGGCAGCGGAAGTGGACTTTTTTTTCGGTGGCATGGGTATAATAGTGAAAAGCAGGACAATAATAATGTTACATGGTATTACGTACGGATAAGCACCACAGTGAGATGACTGCACGTTATTTACAACTAGCAGAATACCCGCGCTTCGCAGCGGAGAAGTAGTGTGTTAAAGAAGTTATGAAAAAGAAAAGCAAACATTTTAAAAATAACGTAAGATGATTGTTAATGTAATTGTTTTGTCATTGATATGAGTGTTGTTGTCATATCTATCTATTTATATATATATAGGAAAATAGCTGCGATTGGCAGCGGAGAAGTAAAAAGAAAAGGAAACATTTTAATAATAACGTAACATGATTGACAATGTAATTGTTTTGTAATTGTCATGAGTGTTGCTGGCATATATATATATATATATATATATATATATATATATATATATATATATATATATATATATATATATATATATATATATATATATATATATATATATATATATATATATATATATATATATATATATATATATATATATATATATATATATATATATATATATATATATATATATATATATATATATATATATATATATATATATATATATATATATATATATATATATATATATATATATATATATATATATATATATATTAGGTGGGACTCGATTAAAAAATTAATCCAATTAATTAGAGGCTGTGTAAGAATTAATCTTGATTAATCGTATGTAATCGACACGTAAATTTGCCCCAAATCGCAAATGTTTTTTTTTTTATTTAAAACGGTTTTAGTGGGCTTACAGAATCAAATAATAGACATGGACATGAATATTGTAAACTGAAGCTGTTTTAATTTCTGAAAAAAGCTTTTAAACTGCATTTGAATTCAAAACAGAAACAAAAATATCATCCCTGGTTAAAATTGGGCAGACTTAAAAATAAAGTGGTAGTTTAAGTACTTTAAGTACATTTTCAGAATAGTATTGTCTTTAAATAATAATAACCAAAATTTCACCATAAAGTGCAGTTTTTCTTCTTAAAAAATAAGTCAGAAACATAAAAGGTAATTTGACCAGCTTACTCTTTAAACTCTGAGTAACATTAGCCAAAATTATTTTGTACATTAGGCTAAAACAGTGTGATCATTGAACATTTTGTAATTAGATGTATTTAGAATTACTAACGGTCACGGAAGTCCAATGATCCCCAGTAAGAGCCACAAAGTCCGCTTTCTGTAATGCATCTAATTTTGCTTGCTTTTCAGTGTGCACAAAACCATGCTTTTATCAAGGCTTCTTCGGGTAGTCGAAATGATCAGTCGTAGGAACGCTTTATTCCGACTCTAACATTTTTGTAGCTGTGATGTGTGCATCAGTGTAATGGATGTACCAGGAAATCATGCATTGACAAAAGTTCCCGCTTGCTTGGAATTGAAAGTGTGATTAAATGCGTTATTTTTAACGCTATGGAGTACATGCATCAAGCTTCTCAACTGTGCTTGTGCTAAGAAAGGGAAAATTTTAAAATAACGTAACATGATTCTGCTAACCTAATATTTTTTCATACGCCCCAAACCAAGGAGATGGGAAGGTAAAATGAATCGGTAGCTCAGTACATAGTCAGTACATCCCTCTCGAATCGAACCTCAATGTCGGCGTTAGAGGCTTAAGACTCTACAATTGCCCACCGCTTGTCTATGCTAAAGTATGTATTGTAGATCGGGCTATAGATATACATTTATATATATACCCGTATCGCAGTGGAGAAGTAGAAGTTATGAATAAGAAAAGGGAACATTTTAAAAATAACGTAACATGATTGTCAATATACAGTAATTGTTTTGTGAGTGTTATTGAATGTTGCTGTCATCAAGGATTTGATTATCATTATTTCTTTCAATCAGGCTCGTATTTGTACGATGTGTTCAAGTTACATTCCGTGTTTGTCAATCGCTGTAAAGATAAGAGGTTTCATTCATCGATTAGTTCCTTACTGCATCAATAAACAGCTCGCCTTCCTTTTTATCTGTGATGTGACAAACTGCATGCACGGGTTTTTTTTTTACGCTGTCTTCCTTTAGCGGACATTGACTTTTTCCACCGTGTGCTTTGTTTCCACAGTAGCTGCATTTATGAATATGCTTATCAGACGCTTCATATTTTTGCTGCCTTTTCAATTGTGTAATTCGGTTTTGTTCAGCTCTTTGGAACTGTTGCTTTTATCTGTGCACTGCATCAGTTCACGGAGCCACTCGTGTACTTGCATCAAGGTTCCCAGCTGTGCTGGTGCCATCTCGTGCTATGTCCATAGCTTTATTTAATGTTACCTTAGTCCTGGCACTTAAAACTTTCTCTGGCAGTTTCGCTGAGTTTGTGTCAAACACCACCCTGACCATCTCATCTTCCTCTCCATAAGCACAGTCCTTCACCCGTGAATATTTACCCGTGGCAGTTTGCTATTGGATTGCCGCTGACGGATGGCCTTATATGGGCAGGCACTAAATTACAAACGCCAGCGGCAGCCTGTCTATGAACATAATTTAAAGTGTAGGTTTACATCGTGCTTTGTTTCCGAAGTAGCAGAACTCGCTTCTTATTGTTTCGCTGCCTTCTCAATTATATAATGCATGTTTTCTTGAGCGCTTTTTGAGGTCTTCCTGGTTTTCTATGTACTGCGTGATTACGGAGAGGCGTGATGTCACACGAAACTCCGCCCACGGCGTTGAAGCTCATCTCCATTACAGTAAATGGAGAAAAACTGCTTCCAGTTATGACCATTACGCGTAGAATTTCGATATAAAACCTGTCCAACTTTTGTAAGGAAGCTGTAAGGAATCAACCTGCCAAATTTCAGCCTTCCACCCACACGGGAAGTTGGAGAATTAGTGAGTGAGTGAGGGAGGGAGGGAGGGCTTTGCCTTTTATTAGTATAGATACGTCACAAAGCAAACAAATAGCACCAGTCACTCAGAAAGACCAAGACTGAAATCGTTCTGTGAATTGGAAAGCGAGCAAATAGCACCACAAATACGGAAAGCCAGTCACGCGCAGTGGGTCGATCACATTTTACATCCAAATGGCAGTTCCTCTTCACCCGATGAAAGCAGTCTGCCTTCTCATACTTGGACACTTCCGCCATCTGTTGGCAATTTAAAGAAACATTGGTAAAGAGCGATGCACAGGGACCAAATGTGCCACTACAGTAGATGGCGGCCTCGTTAACGTCTGTTGCAACATGCGGCCATCTTGTCTAAGTACCGGCACCTGTGCCGAAACGTTGTGTCGTTGAAAAGTTTCCCTGCACTTCACCATAAACATTTGTCCGAACCAAACGTACCCTATGACCTCCTCCTGGTCACAAAGGAGCCCCATCCCCAGTTTGGTGGCGATTGGATGTCTGGTGCAGATTTGTATAAAGGACTAACAAATGCCGCCAGTCAGTCAGAAAGACCAACACTGAAATTGTAATTTGTTGGCATACTGCCTGCCTTTCCTTTTTTTCAGATGTTTCATCCACTCCTGCATCAGCAGCCCTTCTCCTGTTAGCAGACAGCCCGGTTTCCCTTTCTTGAGATGACTCATAGGCTATTGAAGTAGCAGCTGTAATTGTTTGGTACGCCAGATGGGATTGCCTGGGACGAGTGTCGAACATTGTGCCGGTGAAAAGGTGCCCTGCGCTTCACCACAAACATTTTTCCCAACCAAACATACCCCATGACCTCCTCCAGGTCACAAAGGAGCCACATCCTCAGTTTGGTGGCGATCGGACACCCGGTGCAAATTTGAATAAAGTACAAACAAACATACACACATACATGGACTCTGCTTTATGTCAAAGTAACTTTCTTTTCAGTGTTTTAGCTTAGTACAAAATAAATAACCATTTTAGTTTAAGATAAGGTTCTTATAAATTAGTGACAAAAAAGTGGCATACTGATCTGACTTTTAAAATAATATCCGTTATCTCTTACTAGAGCAATGTATGCAAATATCTGTCTCTAACACTTGATATAATCAATATACAGATAATAAATACATTCTTTACAATTCTTGTTTGCATTGGAACAGCTGGAATCTGGTCTACAGGTTTCTGCTGCGTCCTGGTGTTACTGGAAAAACTGCATAGGTGCTCCCCTATTTAATACAGTCAAACAGACATCTTCTCCATGTGTAGAAGGAGTTTAAGTAATAGGTCTCATACAAAGTGATGTCAAGATAGAATGGATTTGGATAATTCTAAGCAGAGTTCAGTTTCAAATAAAATCTTATAGAAATGTAATTAAGAAATAACAATCAATTAGTGTTAGAGGGTAATGCGTTGTACAGAGCTCTGCTTATTAAGGTCAGGCGAATTCTCATCTGGCGTCTATAAGATGCCTTCACTAATACAGAAATGCAGAACAGCATCTAAACACAATTATTTAATATTTCAGAGAACAGTTTTTGAGATACAATTTAGAAAATCTTGGCACGAAATGGGGCTGTCAAATTACCCCAAAAATAAGCTTTGAATATTCAAATTAAAAATAAGAAAATATCTGAATATATTAAACAAATGGTAACTTTTCTGGCCATTATGTACAGTTGTATGTACTTTATTATTATGATTATTATTATTATTATTATGGTAATGTCTACAGCTTAAGCCCCAACAATAACAAATACCAACAGCAAAAAAAAAAAAAGCTACTGTTTTTTGGGCACTAAAAAAAAAAAAAAAAAGCAACTGCACTGTCCTCTTATGTTCAGTCTAGTACTGAAATCGATTGGGTGCACAAGTCTTTAATTGCTCAGCCTGTATGGGGCAGAGTTATAATCCCTAACCCCAGTCACCCAACTTTTTCTTCAGAGGTGCCTTCTTATCTCAGAAAAAATAATTTCCACTAAGCTCCAATCCGCTTTCCCTTCCGCACTGTTGTCCTTGCAGCAGCAAGACACGTTACAATACATTTATAGTGAAGAACACCAGCTGAGTGCAGCAAACAGAACCCATGTAATATTGTCATAAGTACTACATGCTTTGCAGTAAAAATGTTAATAATATTGAAAAGTGTTGGGCCAGCACTAGCTGCTTTTATGGCTTGCTAACCTCATAAGGATTGGGAGGTCACTTAGTAAAAGTACGGCAGGGAGAGAATTGCGAGCAAAGTAAAAGACCTTTCATGAGACAGGCAAGTTGAAAGCAGACTTGTTTTATTATGTTGAAGGTATCCAGTGAGCAGAGACAGGATACTTTTTGTATTGCTGCATTCAGAATTAAAAGCCAATCTGTTCCTGTGAACTTGCCAGCACAAGCAGAATTGTCACAGTATCAAGTCAGTATCCGCACAATTTGTGTACCTTTTTTTTTGTCATTTATAGATGCAGCTCTATTTAAATAAAGGTGGCCTGAATATTTTTAATTACACCTCATTGTTTTAGATGCAATTTGTCAAGCTAGTAGTTGTTTAAGATGAAGACTAATTATGGAACATAAAATGTTGGCTAACATATTGACAAGGCTGTTTAAAGTGGGCATTTGTAATTCGGTTATAGTTTTTTATTGACTTTATTTTTTAAAGAGTTTTATATGGTGTTGGTTAAATATTAAAAACTCTTTCAGATGTTAATTTTAATACAAGTTAATAAAATTAATAATTTGTTAGTTGAACAAAAACTTGGGTTTTATTCCCTTTTGGCTTATTAGGGACCATTTGTATTTATGTATTAATGGTTTAAAAATGAAGCGTCATCCTTTTCATTTTATTAAAAGTACTTGTATTTAGGGATCTGTGTATTCCATTTTATTTTTTCAAATTCTATTTAAATTGTTTCCATATTCAGATTTTTTGGTATTTTTCTTTGATTTGGGTTTGTATGTCTTTGTTTTCTGTTGCTTAAAATTTACAGTAAATTATAGGGTCAAAGAAAAAGAAAACTACTGCATCTTTATCTTTTCTGTTTAGTTTTTTAATCTGCTTCAATTAAATTGCATGTAAAAAATTTGGTGCAAGTGGAAAACAATTGGTGCTGAAACTTTCAGTCTTGGTATCTGACATAAGCTTAATGTATTAACACAGATATTTCATAATTAAAATTAAAGTGTAATTGCTTCAGAAAAATTCCTTCTTTCAACTGTGTATTTTGTTCATCTCTGCCATCGTAGATAAATATTTCTGTTGAAATACAGAAATTTAATTAAAAAATGGCTAGAGTTTCCTCAGGTTCTCAAATGGACTATTGGATTCAGCATGAACAGCACCAAAAACTTCCACAAACTCCTGTCTGAAATCACAATCTCTTATGGTTTGATAGGCTCCAGAGTTTACCTGACCCTGTGTCTGTTATTTGTTTCTCAGATATGCCTGATAATTAAGATTGTCATTACATTTGTCCTTAAAGGTCCAGTCAATGATGTGCTGACAAGTTTGGCAGAATATCTGACCACCTGATTCACATTACACACAGTGGTACTGTTGTTATGGTTCTGCCTTTGTCTAGAAACGGTTTCATAAGTATTATGACCTTAGTCTCGTTAAGTCTTTTTCCCTTGGGGCAACTGGGATTATTCTCCTGAATAAGATCAAACACAGTGGTATAGAGTTCGAAAGGAGCTTCTACCTGCAGTTAAATGAATTTGCGTACTGAAGTAGCATTGCATGTATACTTTGTCAGCATGCCTGTGTCAATCAAACACAAGAAGCTCTGCAGTCTAGTTGTGACTTCACGCTGTAGGAAAATAAGTAAATAAATCAAGGTAAACAACATTCGATGTGGCTTTTATGTAAGTAACATACAGTGCATCCGAAAAGTATTCACAGCGCATCACTTTTTCCACATTTTGTTATGTTACAGCCTTATTCCAAAATGGATTAAATTCATTTTTTCCTCAGAATTCTACACACAACACCCCATAATGACAACGTGAAAAAAGTTTACTTGAGGTTTTTGCAAATTTATTAAAAATAAAAAATTTTAAATCATATGTACATAAGTATTCACAGCCTTTGCTCAATACTTTGTCGATCGACCTTTGGCAGCAATTACAGCATCAAGTCTTTTTGAATATGATGCCACAAGCTTGGCGCACACATCCTTGGCCAGTTTCGCCCATTCCTCTTTGCAGCACCTCTCAATTTCCATCAGGTTGGATGGGAAGCGTCGGTGCACAGCCATTTTAAGATCTCTCCAGAGATGTTCAATCGAATTCAAGTCAAGGACATTCACAGAGTGGTCCTGAAGCCACTCCTTTGATATCTTGGCTGTCTGCTTAGAGTCGTTGTCCTACTCAAAGAGCGAGAGCGTTCTGGAGCAGGTTTACATCCAGGATGTCTCTGTACATTGCTGCAGTCATCTTTCCCTTTATCCTGACTAGTCTCCCAGTTCCTGCCACTGAAAAACATCCCCACAGCATGATGCTGCCACCACCATGCTTCACTGTAGAGATGGTATTGGCCTGGTGATGAGTGGTGCCTGGTTTCCTCCAAACGTGATGCCTGGCATTCACACCAAAGAGTTCAATCTTTGTCTCATCAGACCAGAGAATTTTGTTTCTCATAGTCTGAGAGTCCTTCAGGTGCCTTTTGGCAAACTCTAGGTGGGCTGCCATGTGCCTTTTACTAAGCAGTGGCTTCTGTCTGGCCACTGTACCATACAGGCCTGATTGGTGGATTTCTGCAGAGATGGTTGTCCTTCTGGAACGTTCTCTCTTCACAGAGAACCTCTGGAGCTCTGACAGTGACCATCAGGTTCTTGCCATCAGGCCCTTCTCCCTCGATCGCTCAGTTTAGATGGCCGGCCAGCTCTAGAAAGAGTCCTGGTGGTTTTGAACTTCTTCCACTTACGGATGATGGAGGCCACTGTGCTCATTGGGACCATCAAAGCAGCAGAAATTTTTCTGTAACCTTCCCCAGATTTGTGCCTCGAGACAATCCTGTCTCGGAGGTCTACAGACAGTTATTCCGTTGACTTCATGCTTGGTTTGTGCTCTGACATGAACTGTCAACTGTGGGACCTTATATAGACAGGTGTGTGCCTTTCCAAATCATGTTCAATCAACTGAATTTACCACAGGTGGACTCCAATTAAGCTGCAGAAACATCTCCATGATGATCAGGGGAAACAGGAGGCACCTGAGCTCAATTTTGAGCTTCATGGCAAAGGCTGTGAATACTTATGTACATGTGCTTTCTCAATTTTTTTTTTTTTTTTTAATAAATTTGTAAAAATCTCAAGTAAACTTTTTTCACGTTGACATTATTGGGTGTTGTGTGTAGAATTCTGAGGAAAAAAATGAATTGAATCCATTTTGGAATAAGGCTGTAACATAACAAAATGTGGAAAAAGTGATGTGCTGTGAATACTTTCCGGATGCACTGTATATACATGTTTTTCATATACAGACCATCACAAAACATAATCGTAAATGGAACTTTGCACGATACCTTGGCGAGCTCTATTAGCCCTGCTGTTACGTTGAAGGATACGTGTGGGGCAGACTGACTGTCAGGATGACGCCTGACCTCTTGCTGCATCCAAACGGTGCCGTTTTTCACCTTTACGGCTAGTGCAGTTGCATTCCACATCAGAGTTCACCTCTGTTATAGCATTTCTTTATCTGAAAACAGCAGTGTCAGAGTGTGAATGTGACTGAGAGAATAAAACTAAAGAAAAAAAAAAAAAACTAAACTTTTCAAGTGCCATACATTTACACCAGCTGTTAGACTCAAATCAAATGTATGTATTTCTTCTATTATGGTAAGAATAAGAGCAGCTCACTACTCAAAATGGATGTGCCTAGGATCGAACTGGCGACATTTTGATTACCAGTCAGCAGTTCTTGCTTCTGTGCCCCCAAAGTGGTCGTTTAAAGGCGTGTCAATGTCGCACACTAACGCAAGTTCTTTTTCTGCAGTTATATTCTTGAATAAAAGCACATTTGTTTTTTTATACTTGTACCTGTCCGGGAGGGGCTCAGAGTAGAGCCGCTGCTCCTCCGCATCGAGAGGAGTCAGATGAGGTGGCTCGGGCATCTGATCAGGATGCCTCCTGGACGCCTCCCTGGTGAGGTGTTCCGGGCATGTCCAACCGGGAGGAGGCCCCGGGGAAGACCCAGGACACGCTGGAGTGATTATGTCTCCCGGTTGGCCTGGGAACGCCTTGGGATTCTCCCGGAAGAGCTGGAAGAAGTGGCCGGGGAGAGGGAAGTCTGGGCCTCTCTGCTTAAGCTGCTGCCCCCACGACCCGACCTCGGATAAGCGGAAGAGGATGGATGGATGGATGGATACTTGTACCTTTTGTGAAAGTATTTGATATTTTCAATTTCATGTCTACATTTTAACAATTATTACTAAAACTTGAAAAACTTTGTTTTAATGATGTGTTTACATAGATTGTTGTAGGCACGGAACACACATGAAATGCATGTATTCCAAGTAATGATATATTATTTACCCTATACAAATCCCGGCAATTCGCATGCAGGTAAACAGACTTGAGCTGAGAGAATTTTCTGCCCTTTCTGCGTTGGTGGGGGAATGGAATAGCAGACTGCTTGTGTTGATCGACACATTTACAACACAAACGATGCTGATGGAGAAGTGTGAACGGGTTTAAGGTGGGCTGGGATTACGAGTTTTTTCATAGGCTTTGGCTTGGGTCCAAGTCTTTAGAGTCCTGGTGCTTCCTGTCTTGCTGTATGGTTGTGAGACTTAGATGCTATTCATTGACCTGAGACGATGACTGAACTCCTTTGATACTGTCTCTGGAAAATCCTCGGGTACCGTTGGTTTGACTTTGTGTCGAATGAGTGGCTGCTCATGGAGTCCCGAATGAGGCACATTGTAAGGGAGCGTCAGTTATGGCACTACGGGTGATCCAGCTCGTAAGATCCTCAATGTTGGGGACCTGAGTGGCTGGACCAGGCCAAGGGGTCACCCATGTAACACCTGGCTGTGGCAGATAGAGGGTAATTTCCGGAGTTTAGGACTGGACTGTGTGTCTGCCTGGGGGTTGCAAACTGGGATCCTGAGTTGTTTCGCTGTGTAGTGGGTGCGGCAACGTACTGTACCAATGCATGTTCCCCAACTTGACTTGACTTTGGTAATTCTAGTGTTAACCAAACTGAGAGCCTACTATCACAGATCCTCCAGAGTCCTCTTGCATTGTTTTCCAGCCAAGCAGTGTGGAAATGAATGTTCAATTAACATAGCATGGATTTTGGGGCAGCACAAAAATAAATCTTCTGATAGGACCATTGTAAAGGAGTATATGTTTTAGTTTTATTCAGACGATTCTGTTTTCTTTTAATTGAAATGTGATAGGCCTGCTTAAAGATGCCTATTTGTATTCCATACAAATACAAGGCCAATAAACCTCAAAGGGTCCTCATGTTTAAAGTGCTTAGTGAAATTTTAAAATAAGTATAGGTTAAATTGCTGTGACAATTATACCTTGCTTATTTTTTTTATAAACATTCAATGACTACATATAGGGATCTGAATCATAGCACAGACGTGAGAGGTGCAGATCTTTGACAGGAGAAAATTTTGTTGGTCAGACCTCGTTACATTTTAATTAAATGCCCCTGCTCAAGTACCTCTGTATTTAATTCCTCAGTCTGTTAGGTGGCTACAGTGTTGACTGTCTTAAATTAATGACAAAATTCTATGAATTAGAAGTGTAATTATTATCCCTTCCCATTATTCAAGTGTGCAGTATTTGTAAGTACGTTTTTCAAGTATTTGTTAATTTTTGCAAAGAATGCAACATAACCATCCCAGTAATGCACAGTGTCAGTTTTCAAGCGAGATAGCAGCTACGGAGAGATTTTTGTTTGTTTGTTTTTTTGTTTTTTTTTTTGCGTTCCGGGGCTCATGTATAAACGGTGCGTACGCACAGAAATGTTGCGTCCGAACGTTTCCATGCTCAAATCGCAATGTATAAAACCTAAACTTGGTGTAAAGCCATGCACATTTCCATGGTACCTCATACCCT
The DNA here is from genome assembly GCF_016835505.1 of Polypterus senegalus. Lineage (NCBI taxonomy): Eukaryota > Metazoa > Chordata > Cladistia > Polypteriformes > Polypteridae > Polypterus > Polypterus senegalus. The sequence continues at coordinate 197,698,573 of NC_053156.1, read as the reverse complement.
GGCATACACAAGTTCTCAGCTTGGTTTTGCAGACTGGCAGCACCAAACGTCAAAGCAGTGCTACTGTTCCTGTTTGGTTATACTTTCTTTTTCAGATCCACATCCCTGATGCGGATATAATACACTGAAATTAACCGAATATTGTTTGTTAGTTTAATGCATCTGATTGTAATTAACCATTAACCAATATAATGATCATCTTTTTCCATATTACTCTCACTGCACCACTCGGAGTAATTATATCACTGTAGCTGAGTTGGGAATCAATGTACAGAGTTTGCAGTTCAGAAACAGTTTCATCCCAAGAACTATAAACGTACTCAATCAGTCCATCATGTGCTCCTTGTAGAACTGTAAACTTGCACTACAGTTATAATATTGCACAATCTGAGCCACTTTATAAAGCATGTATTTACATATGATGACAATATCATTAACATGAAGTGCAGCAAAGTATGTTTATTATATTATACAGATAAAACTTTAACTTCATTTAAATAATCTATATAGTTAATAATTAAACATGCCAGGAAACGGAGCCACAGCTCTAGCTAGGAGCTTTAATGTGCTACTTTTAGTTATGATGGTATTTGAGAAACTAGTTATTTAAACAATTTTTTTAAGATGAAGTTTATGTTGTTCTACTTTAATGACAAAATAAACTACATGATTAAAGTGGAAATTTCAAGATTAAAGTTGACATTTCAAGCTTTTTTCCCCACTGTGTGCCCAGTTTTTTTTTTTTTGGTCTGTACCCTAATAAGCTTTCATAGGAAGCTATGACTCGCCTTTTCACAGCGACTTTGATATCTGGCAACTTTTTTTTTTTTTTTTTTTTTTTTTATTTTTAGCACTGTGCGACTTTGAACTTGAGCTTTCGAGTTCTCCGACACTCTGTTACTTGATCAACTTCCTTTTGTTGATTATATCACTGTTTAAACCAACAAATAATAGTATGTTTTTCCTTGCCTCCTCTTGGTATTCACTGAAATTCTTCTATTTTCCCCTGTGCTTTTCCCATTGTCTTTTCACATGAGGCTGAGCTTAAGGGCTATTTATATTGATTTGCATATTCAAAGAGGTGTAATTCTGGAAGGAGTTGGAGCGGGACAGCAGGCGCGTACACGTGCGTTATTTTTCACACTGACTGGGATTTATGTAGCAGAAGAACTTGGAAGTTTGCGTACACACAGATTTATGCATCTGGATTTTTCTGTGTGTACGCACATTCCTGCTTTTGTGCTTACGCCATGTTATAGTGCGAGTTCTACACACGGCGTTATACATGAGGTCCCAGGAGAAAAGGTGTAGGTAAAGCGGTATTTTCCAACCTGTTTTCAGGGGTGGCACACTTTTTGTAACCCAAAAAATCCCTAGGTGCACCATTATTCTACCAACTAAAAAAGCATTAAATCTGTTAGCTGTGCTAAACTGTCCAAAGTGGCAGGACAGGAGGCAGCAAAAAAAGCAGGTAGAACGCTGATGTTTGGAGACCAAGCACTTGGTGAGTACTTTGGATGCATTTCCCGGCTGCTTTGTCCCTTTTTCCACTCGTATAGGTGGTCCTCTCTCTTCCTCAAGCCACTGATCTGGGGTCAGAGGCAACTTGTATGCCTATTGGTCCTTGGCTCTGTGAAAGTTGCTGGCGAACACGCACCCAGGCAGATCTACTCCTGATGTCTCTCCTGGCTGCTAAAGTGTTCTGCAAGTGCTTTTTCTGCAAAATGGTGATCATGTAGCTGCTTTTATGTTGGATTCTTCAGGTAGTCCCATCCTCCTTGGACATGGCTCAACGACCTGAGGAGTGGTGCCTCTCTCAGGTCAGCACCCACTGGCACTACAGCGATTCTACAAATTTTTTTGTGATTCTGTGTGTATTTACTTCATGATTTATGTATTCCTTTTATAATTGCACATTTTAATGTTAGATGTGATTAATTGGGATTAATTAAGATATCGCTGTATTTTTCAAAATTATACTGGTTTTATGGTATTCAACGGTATTTTTTTTCCCATGCATGAGTTGATGTTAACCACTTTTTCCAATGCAATTACTGCAGTAGACTGGCTAAGAATAACCTTTTCCAACTTTTGCATGGCCCCATAAAGTGATGGTTTTCAAGGGGGTGGTATTAATGAAGAGAAGGAATCTCATTGCATTCAGATGCAGTCAAAATATAGAACCTTTTTATTGAACAATTTTGCAAACAACTTAAACTGTTTAATTTTGACAGCATATTTTCAACTATGCAAAGAGGCATTTAGACTTTAGTAAGTATCTTTTTTTGGAAAAAGTTCTTCTGTGTCATCATGTTCCACTTTATTGTCGGCTACAGGTTCAGTTTCGGAATGTTATCTGTCCATTTTCACCGCTCAATACCTCCACAAACGCATGTACTCCGTTGCATGTGTGTTTAGCGGTGTAGCAGTGAGAAAAGTGCCCCCTTAAACAGCTTTCCTCTGCGCCACGTTCCAAATGTTGATTGGGCTATTTAAACTGGTGTTGCAGTATTAGAAATATCCATATCATAAAAAAAAAAAAACGGTTTTCGTTATGAACCGTTATACCTCCCATCACTAAATTACATACTGTACATTTATGCAATTTAATTTAGTTAACTTTTAAAACCTCTTTTCCCATCTCTAATATTTATAAAATGTAATGTCGACTATTTTTTGTTTCGTTAAAAAGCTAAAGTTTTTCAGAATGGTACATCTTGGGCAGTAGATATCCACAAAGAAAGGAAATTTTTATATCAATATTTAGGTGTAACTCCCCTCTAGTATAAAAACTTAGTACCCCAAAATATCAGAAATACATTTATACATTTGTCTGAAATTTGGTGATGTCATTGGAAAAAAGAAAAAGAAAATCAGCCAATGCTTTTTTGTCAAGGTTTTTTAACAACATACTTGCAGTTGAAGTGATTGACTGGCCTAACAAATAGCACCACTAACCGGAAGGGTGGAGGTTCAACTGAAGATGAGAGTGGGTTCTCAGCAGGATAAAAGAGCCATGATCATGTTGTGAAATGGAAAGAGAAAGTTAAGCAAAAGTCAGGGAAGCTGTAAAGCTCAGTGATTAACTACAGGCAGTTCCCGGGTTATGTATGAGATAGGGACTGTAGGTTTATATTTAAGTTGAATTTGTATGTAAGTTGGAACAGGTACATAAATTTAATGAATGCTATTGTTGATAACTGTAACCAAGTGCTCTGCCAATGAATGATGGAGTTTTACCCTTCTCTGACCTTATTATTTCTACTTTATTTTCAATGGTGATGGTTTTTCTCTTCTTTACTGTATCACCAGCACTTGCATCAGATTTGTGTTTCAGAGACATTATTGAAGAGTAAAGACAAAAGATTAAGATGAACTCCTCTGCACAGCACTATACGCGCTATCACAGCAGGAAGGCACCAGTCATTGACACGTCTGATATACTGATAAGTGACAACTTCCTGCTATGTACGTAACAGTACAAGCAGGCTTGCTACTGAGAATGAATGGGGGCATCGATGGGTAGTTCATCACCAGCCATTCTCACAGTCACCTCCACTACAGTATGCTGCCTGCAGCATTTGCCCACCAAGAACAAACATGGTGCGGCCAAAGGCAGGTAGTGAATGGCCCCCATTCAATAGGCAGCCATCCGATGCACACTACAATGCTACCCTCCGCCGCCCCGTTCAACCTCAATGGCCTCTGTTCAGTTACAACCTTTTTGCAGCATTACCAGTCGCCCACCGAGAACGAACGGGGAGCCGTGTGTGGTGGGCGGGCAGTGAAACCGCTTGCCACCAGGAGCTGCCCGAGGGACACTACACTGCGTGAGCAGCGAAATCGCCCCCTCCAACCTCCGTCAAGCCACCGTTTGCAGCATTACCAGCCATCCAACGAGAATGAACGGGGCAGCCGTTTGTGGTGGACGGGCAGTGAAATCACCCGAGGGACACTACACTGTGCAGGCAGCGAAATCGCCCCCCTCCAGCCTCCGTCCAACCACTGATTGTAGCGTCCTCAGGCCGAAGATGATGGAGTGGCAGTTACTGAGGCGCATGCGTCGCAGCTGCAGCCCCGTTCATTTGCTGTAGGTCAGATGTCCGTATCCTGGATACTACCTGTACTTTTTTCTGTTGTTGACTATTGGCACTCTTGGATGTATACCACCAATCCCTTGCTTTCTACTTGACATTTGCTGCTTAGCATCTGTTATATCTGCCATCCTGCTAGGTGGTGTAGACAGCCATCTGATATATTTCAGAAGGAAAACGCCAGCAGTAAATTGTCAGGCTTCTGAAGTCTAGTGTAAACAAGAGAAGTACCTCTATCCTGCCTTCACAGCATTGGAATAGAGATACTTATTCTGATCTGCTCTCTCTATCAAATGTATGTTTTTATTATGGAATATTAAAAATAATAGCAGCTCACTACTCAAAACGGGGAGAACCCGGGCTTAACCCGCAACCTCTTGATTATGAGGCAGCAGTTCTTACTTCTGCACTAGCAAAGCAGTCATGTCACCTTTGTGTCAATTGATATTTGGGCTTGGGTTTTTACTTATTGTCAGCAACATGTGCATTGAATGATTTTCTTTCTTTGGTTATATTCCTAAATAAAAGTGCCCTTGTTTTGTTATACCTTTTGTGAAAGTGTTTATTTGATATTTGGACTTCAGTCTTCACACATTATATACTTCACCTCAGCATTTTGTCAATTATTACTATAAAATGGAAAAAGTTTCTGTTTTAGTTACTTGTTCAACATTTCTTGCCTCGAATTTCCTGTCGTCCTACATTAACGCAAATCGTTGTAGACCCAACACACATGTGAAATGTATATATTCCAATTAACAATATAATATTTACTCTGTACAAATCCAGACACCTCACTGTCAGATAAAGAGACTTCAGCGTCAGACTTGACTTTATCTGCCTTTGCGGGGGATGAGTAGGTAGGCTGCCTGCTGCCAGTGCTCATTGACACATTTGTAAAACAAAGACGCTGATGAAGAGGTGTGAAGGAATTTAAGGTGGACCTGGCATTACGACTTTTTTCGTAGGTTTCAGGGATTCTAGTGTTAAGCACTACGTTTAGAAAAATATGTACACCAAATAAAGTTGCTAGATTACTTATGCTTTACCACACTTGCTAATTTTCCATCTCTAATTTCTGTTTTTGTAGCTCATGCAGTACGCATATTGTAGCCTACCGCTTTAAAAAAAGTTGCTTCAAACTAACTTGAGTTTAATATTTCAGTGTAGTTAATTTATTTTGGTATTGCATTTATGTTAAAATATCTTGTGGCTATAGGATATATAAAATGTACTTTTTAAATTTATTTAAACACTGTATTGGATTAAATAGTACTGATATGGCAGGTTTATTAAAGTAAAAATTACGGTGAAAATGGTTAACAGTTCAATAAATTAATGTAAATTGCACCTATTTTTTGTTTAGTATGTAACAAAATATTTGTTATATTTAAGTAGGCTTTACAGTCTCTTATATGTTCATTGTCATGTGTGCTAGTGTAGTTAAATTCTTTTTTGTGTTTAAATAAACAGACAAACAAGTCTCCACACTTCAGTGCCATGATCAGTAATCATTATTTGTTTGTTCTAGCCATATGTCAACTTTACCTTGAAATATTTTATTTTTTTTCTTTTTCAAAAATGATTTTGTTTCTTTGTGTCACAGGAAAATGTCAAATTATCACTTTTTTTTTTTTTTAATGCTTCATGAGCTCTGGCCAGATTGCACTGTTTATTAATATAAATACTTTGAGAAATTTTATCCTTATGCTGCAGGATATAGGTTAGTCAGGTTAAATTAAGAACCACTCGCAAGTGAGCAATAAAGAGACCATCCCTCTAATTTTCACTTGGTAAGCAGAGTCTTTCACAGAGGAAATACCTTTTCACCATTGTTCTGTTATATAGTCTGTTATTCAGTTTGATAGCTAAAGTTGTCTTTAATGTGAATGCTGGAAGGTCCAGGGATTAGACAAACTTGGATTCCCACTTAGTAAACTATTTTACATCTGTTGTCTTAACCTACGTGCCAGTTGGCAGTTTTTTTCCTGCAATGTGATTTCTCTAAAAAAGCAGAGAGTTAGCTGTTGGGTCCAATTTGGTGGTCTTGGTGGCTACTGATTCCATGTATTAATATTACTTTTCTACATCTTATGTTGGCCTTTTTACAGCATTATTACTGACATGTTGCATTTGATGAGTTTGTGGAGAGCTATACTTCTTTTAGCCCTTCACAATCGCATCTCTAATTCTCCAAACATACGTTTTATGTGTATTGTTTGCTATGTTGAAGGCAAAATTGCCTAGAGGTTTGTTGCTGTGGATATCCATGATTGAAAATGTTTTTTCATGTTTGCCTGTGGGGGTACGCGTTATTAGAACAAAGCTCAACAGGGATATATTTAACGCTACGTGGTGCGTGAGCTTGTCGATGCTGCTGCTATGCAAGCGGTATACTGACTATGCTTGCACGCATACTTTAAGTAAATCTGGAGAATTCCACCAAATGGCAGTTGAGAAATCATCAAAGTGAGAAAACAGTGTTTTGCTGTGTTGTAAGTTGTGCGTTCCGATGCTGTTGTGAAGATACAAAAAAAAAAATGGCAAGGTATGTGACACCTTTGTATATTTTGCATCATTGGCAAAGGGGAATATGCGACACTTGTATTGCCTAAGCGAGAAATTGATTAAGAACATTATCATGTCAACATTAAAGTTTGTTGATTTGCTTCACAGCATTGTGACATTGGAGTGACAGATTGCTCAAGCTTTTTCTTCAGTACTAGTTTCCTATTACATTCATGTTTTCTGAAGACCGAATAACTGCTACTTTCATTTTTTTCTGAAGTGTGAATTAAAAACTTCCGTAGAAGAGGGGCATTCAGGCTCTGACTTTTGTAAGGTTTCTTAAAGCTCTGTGGTGCATTCAGAATCTTCCTTAATGGAACATTTAAGCCTGTATTTATTACCCACAAGGCCCAGAGCCACACTTTATTTCCCGTTTTAGAACTGCTTGACTATACTGAGGGAAACATTAGGGTGCTTTATGTGACATGACTTAATTCTTCATGCATGCTCAAAGTATTCTTTGCCAGTCTCTGCGATTAGCAGGTAGAGCTCTTTAATAAGCTAAAGGAGGTATTTTCAGGAAATACATAGTTGCATGTGCTGTGTCCTATGGAAAGCTGACAAGGCACACCATGGAGATTGGCTTATTTAAAAGGATTTTAGAATGATATCACTTTATGTACTGAGTGTCAAAGTGTCAAATTGAAAAGAGTTTTTACTTCAGGTTCAAGCACAATTTAAAACCCTTTGTGGAAGAGAGATTCTGCTAGTTTTTGTTATCGGGCTGGGACTCAACATATTACAGTTTTGGTTTTTCTCAGAGTTTTTATGAATAATGGAATGAGAAGTCTGGACACAGGGAGAAGGAGTAGATCAGCTGATTTGTTTTCTGTTGTTTTTCTGTTTAATAAACTTATTTTTGTATGTCATGATTCCAGAGAGCTGAGATGTGCTGATGTTTGGTCAGACTGGCAAGTAATAATTGCAAATGATTAAAATATCAATCGAAAGGATGGTGGAGGAACCTGTATTATTTAAATCGCAGACATCTAGTTTGCTTTGCTCTTTGTTATTGAAGGGTGTTTTATCACTATGGTTGGAACCTAAGAGCTCTACAAACATACATGTAACACCCAGAACTGTTAACCTAAATGTAAATATTTTAAAATAATTATTTACTTTTTCAATTTTCAAATCCTTTTTTTTTTTTTTTTTGGTATTTTGACAGCCATCTGGATTGATGTTTTCTTTGAATGTTTCTCCTCTTATGACCTTTTTCTTTGCTGGAAACGTGATAGATTAGGTTTGGCAGTTCATACTTGATTACTTGCTGTATATTCCACCTTAGTTTATTACAGCGTATCACAACTACAGTAAACCCTCCTTGATCGCGGGGGTTGCGTTCCAGCCCCCCCGCGATAGGTGAAAATCCGCGAAGTAGAAACCATATGCTTGTATGGTTATTTTTTATATATTTTAAGCCCTTATAAACTCTCCCACACTGTTTATAAATATTCCCCGCAGAGTTATACAGCATAATCCCTTTGTATTCTCTTAGATATTAGGTAAGATTCATTGAAATTATGTATATAAACACACTGTTTATATGCAGTAAAACCTAAATATTATTTTAAAGATATTGAGTGTCTCCGATATCACATATGTTACAGCCATTACGATAAACAGGCCACCAGCAATAAATCCGTACAATGCAAGAAAAATAGTATACAGTAAATGTGTGTACAGTGACACTAAACGTACGTACATGTACTAAGTACTGTAAGTAGAAAATTAATTATGGTAACTCACCAACAATGACATGATGACTTGTCCGATTAACAATGAGTTTAATTTTACTGCACAACAAAAGAGAGTGTTACAGCCCTTCTAAAGGAGCCAATTCAGGCGATTGTGTAGCACTGCCGTTGTTCTTCTTCTGGCAGTCTTCAATCCAAATCACTAAAGCAGATTCCATCCAGACTACTGCCTTATTACATCCACTTACAACTCGTTTTGCACCCTGGTTAAAAGAACACTGCGGCCGTAGATCTTGTATTCCTTTCCTACTTTTTAAATAAAAAGAATCGTAGCCTTCAACAAAGCCAAACGCTTACCTTTTCGCAATCGTAACATCTTCCGCTTTGCTGCTTGGGCACGGCCCCTGAAGCAGTAGCAGATCGTTTTGGAGCCATAATGAAGGGCTTGACTATACACAAAGATAAACACAAAAGAGCACAACTCTTTACACAGCGAAACACGTTGATGCTGAATGAGCGAGACGAGGCTTCCTGGTTAACACTGCATTCAGCACGCAGGAACTTAACTGCATGCTCTGATTGGTAGCTTCTCAGTCATCCGCCAATAGCGTCCCTTGTATGAAATCAACAGGGCAAACCAACCGAGGAAGCATGTACAGGAAGTAAAAAGACACATTGTCCGCAGAACCCGCGAAGCAGCGAAAAATCCGCGTTATATATTTAGTTATGCTTTCATATAAAATCCGCGATAGAGTGAAGCCGCGAAGGTCGAAACGCGATATAGCGAGGGATTACTGTATATTGATTGTTCACCCAGTGGTTGAAAGAAACCAAAGTATGATTGTGACAGTCCAATTGAATTTATAGTTAATATTGTATTCTCTCTAGCAGCAGTTTTTCCAAAGGTAAGAGCCTTTTGCTTGCAAGTTTAAATCCTTCATTTTCATTGGGTCAATTGAGCTGGGCTACTAAAGTTCATAGTAGGGCCTGTCACATTTATATTTGAATTTTGATAAATAACTACATGTGTAGTATAGACTGAATATTCATGGTAAACTTATGAATCCCTCAGACAGTGTCATATAGTATTATTCTGTGACATTTTTCAGATTGCCATCTAAGTAGCCATACTCGCTCAACCAATAGACAGTGATTCTAATTTAGACAGAACAACTTCAGATATGTGCATGTACCATGTGGTAGACTGGGGCCCATATGATGGAGAGACCCAAAAATTTGGAAATCGGTCAATAGCATGGGAGTAGGCTGCAATTATTCAGTTATTGAATATGCCATGAGGTATCGTATGCCTTTATTGTGGTTTTTTAGTCTGCTGTATGGCATTCTGCTGAGTTGATTGAGGGCATATTTCTTGCATTTATTCTAGAATCTGATATTTTTCACTACCTCCAAATTAAAAACTTAGTTAAATGAAACCTTCTCAATGTTTCCCACATTCCACCTACCTGTATTCCGGAAAAATATTGACCAGCCTTGAGGACTCGGACAGCATTTCTGTAACATCTAAAAACATTTTAAAGTCCCTTCCTTTAAAAGATCCCAGAGTACAGTAAAGGGATGTCTCACTCAACATTTCAGAAAAGGAGTGGAAGAATGCACAGAATTCATCTCTACCCGCATATGCGCAAAGCATACAGTTCTTCAGCTTAAAATTATACTTAAAATTATATATTGAGTGCTTCTGTTTCGTTTAAAATTGTTCGACCTGTGAACGTTGCAATCAAGTACCAGCCTCATTGGGTCATATGTTTTGGGCGTACACCAAATTAACATCATTTTGTACCAAAATCTTTAAATGCCTATATATATATATATATATATATAAAATTCACTAAGGCAAGACACCCATTAAAAAAAAATGCCAAAAGGGGGATTTGGAATATATATGTGTATGTATATATGTGTATGCATGTACAGTTGAGGCCAAAATTATTAGCCCCCCTGGAATCATGGAACATTTTCCTAAACTACTTCCCAAAGTTTGCAATATTGATGAAACTTGATATAATCAAACATCCACCAGTGCTATTTACTAGCTTTTGATACATTTTGTAATATAAAATATATTTTTAGTCTTGCTTTATATCAAATATAGTAAAGTATGGGGTGGTCATGTTAATGTTTGCTTTCAAAACACACCTACACTAATTAACCAGTCAGCTTTGAAACCACACCTGTGCAATCAATTGGCTTCCTAACAACACTCAATCAGCATAAAAAGACTCCCAAGGAACAGGGCTCTTGAACACATGAGAGGGACTAATGTTACTGACCATGCCAAAGACAAAGGAAATCAGTCTGGAGCTCAGAAAGAAGATAGTAGAGGCTCATGATAAGGGGCAAAGCTACACTGCCATTTCCAAGCGATTCACAGTGTCTAGAACTGCTGTACGTTGCATCATTGCCAAGTACAAGGAGACAAATTCCGTTAGAAACAAACCTGGCCGTGGCCGTAAGCGCAAGATTTCAAGAACTCTGGAGAGAAAAATAGTCAGAGATGTCAGCAAGGAACCCCGGACATCTGCCAAGATGATTGTTGCTGACCTGGCCTCTTCCGGAGTTGATGTTTCAAGGAACACAGTTGTGAGGGCTCTTCACCGTGGTGGGCTTCACGGCCATCGTCCCAGAAGAACCCCTTTACTCAAAGAGCGGCACATCACAGCCCGACTGAGGTTTGCCCGTGAACATTTGAAATGTAAAGATGAATTTTGGAAGTCTGTGCTTTGGTCTGATGAGACTAAACTGGAACTGTTTGGGCACATGGATGTTGCTTATGTTTGGCGAAGAAAGGGACAGGCCTTCAACCATAGGAACACAGTTGCCACAGTTAAACATGGTGGTGGGAGCATCATGCTGTGGGGCAGTTTTGCAGCCTCAGGTACAGGGAGCCTTGTTCGGGTGCATGGCATCATGAAAAAAGAAAATGATGTTGACATTCTGAGGGAGATTATGCAGAAATCTGCTCGTAGTCTAGGCTTAGGTCGTCGCTGGGTCTTCCAACAAGACAATGACCCACAGCATACATCAAAATTAGTTCAACAGTTTTTCCAAGGATACCAAAACCAAGATCTTGGAGTCGTCCGCACAGAGCCCAGACCTCAATCCCATTGAGAATCTGTGGCGAGTGCTCAAAGTGAATGTCCATGCTCGGAAACCACGCAATTTGGACCAGCTAGAACAATTTGCAATGGAGGAATGGACTAAAATCCCTCAGGAGACCTGTGCTAATCTAGTAAAGACCTACTCTAATAGATTGTTGTCATTTGTAGCTCAAAAAGGGTATAGCATTGACTATTAATGGGCATGGGGCTAATAATTTTGGATGTCTCATTTTTGCCCTTTCTTGTTTCCACAGTGTGTCAATAAAATATCCAAACTGCAATTAGTGGACCTTGTTATTTTGGACACAGATACGCTTTAAAAAACAAACATTTGTTGTTAATGGTCATTTTCATATTGGAATCAGGAGTGTTGCCTAATTTCATAAGGGGGCCTAATAATTTTGGGGATCTCAATGGGGAAAAAGAAATCCTCCTGGATATCTATACTGATATAGACTGGGTAATGTGTTAGGAACGAAAGGATGCCACATCGTTGTTTGGAGATGAAAATGATCAACCTACAGAGCCCTGAATTCAAAGACGCCCCAAAAATCAGAGTGAAAAAAATGTGGCAGGCTAGTCCATTTTGCCAAAATTTAATTGCAGCAACTCAAAATTGCACGCAGCACTTTGTACGGCCCCTGTGTTCTTGTATACATGCCTGATAACATCGGTGCATGCTTCTAATGAGATGACAGATGGTGTTGTGGGGGATCTCCTCCCAGATCTGGACCAGGGCATCACTGAGCTCCTGGACAGTCTGAGGTGCAACCTGGTGGCATTGGATGGACCAAAACATAATGTCCCAGAGGTGTTCTATTGGATTTAGGTCAGGAAAGTGTGGTGGCCAGTCAATGGTATCAATTCCTTCATCCTCCAGGAACTGCCTGCATTCACCACATGAGGCCAGGAATTGTCGTGCACCAGGAGCCACTGTACCAGCATAGGGTCTGACAATGTGTCCAAGGATTTTATCCTGATACCTAATGGCAGTCAGAGCACCATTTCCTATGCAGTAGATGTCTGTGCGTCCCTCCATGGATATGCCTCCCCAGACCATCACTGACCCACCACCAAACCTGTCATGTTGAACGATGTTCTTCTCCAGACTCTTTCACGTCTATCACAGCTGCTCAGGGTGAACCTGCTCGTCTGTAAAAAGTACAGGGCGCCAGTGGCGGACTTGTCAATTCTGGTTTTCTTGAGCAAATGCCAGTCGAGCTCCACGGTGCTGGGCAGTGAGCACAGGGCCCACTACAGGATGTCGGGCCCTCAGGCCATCTTCATGAAGTCTGTTCCTGATTGTTTGGTTAGAGACATTCACACCAGTGGCCCTCTGGAGGTCATTCTGTAGGGCACGAGCAGTGCTCAGCCTGTTCCGCCTTGCACAAAGGAGCAGGTATCGGTCCTGCTGATGGGTTGAGGACCTTCTACGGCCCTGTCCAGCTCTCCGAAAATAACAGCCAGTCTCCTGAAATCTCCTCCATGTTCTGGAGATTGTGCTGGGAGAGACATTAAACCTTCTTGCTGCAGCACGTGTGGATGTGCCATCCTGGAGAAGTTGGACAACCTGTGCAACTTCTGTAGGGTTAAGGAATCGCCTCATACTGCCAGTAGAGATAATTACTCAAGCCAAAACTAGCACGAGTGGAAAACCAGCCAAAACAGATCAAGAGGGAGAAACTTGAAATGACCTCCACATATAAAACCAGTCCTGTTTTGAGGGTTTTCCAATTGTTGCCACTTTAGTGCACCTGTCGTTAAGTCCATGAACACCAATACAGCTGAAAGTGATTAACAATGACCTCAGCTGCTTAACCAACCAGAAAATTATCAGACAGGTTTAATTGATTTCATGCCAGGCCCAATAAAAAAAGTGTTCCTTTAATTTTTGTGAGCAGTGTATATATATATATATGTGTGTATATATATGTGTATATATATATATATATATATATATATATATATATATATATATATATATATATATATATATGTATATATATATATATATATATATATATATATATATATATATATATATATATATATATATACATATATATATATATATATTTACATATATATATGTATGTATGTATGTATGTATGTATGTATGTGTATATATTATATACACTCAATGTTGTATATAGGTGGAACATGAGTGAATTAAGTTCGGGTTGTAAAGCTATGTTTCTTTTGTCCGGCACATCACTGTTGCCATATACTCAATGTTTCATTACTTTATTTATGTTTGCCAAGTTAATGCATTACACTTGCATTTGGTTAACACAAAAAAATAAGCTAACAGAAAAAATGTTAAATTATTGTGTCATACCTATAAAGTTGTACATCTTGAGTTAATTATTTCATATTCATTCTATAATTCTCCAATTTTCTTCTTTGTACCTGAGCATAATCAAAAAACACCTTAGTTTCTGGGAAAATTTGGGAAAAATAAATTGTGCACTATTTTAATGTTGGATTCCTACCAGTCTGAACACAGACCTCATCTGTGCATGAATCACCAGAATCAAGTATTTTTATTTCTCTTAATGCTAAGTGACCCATTGATTTCATTGGCTTGGTGTTTATCCCTGTGATTGTTCAATGTCATATTTTGAGTGTGATTTTCTGTGCTGTGTGTGTTATGTAATTACAGTGTTCAGATGCACATTTTTTTTTAATCAGTTTACATACTCTTTTAAAAAACCCTGTTAGTCAGCAAGCACAGTTTCATTTCTGATATGGAATAAATGACCAGACAGTTAAAGGCCTTCTTTTAAGACAGAGGTTAAATATTTTAAATAGTAGCAAAAATGTTTCACACTGCATTTTAAAATTTACATTTAAAGTTCAAAGCAAGCCAAAGTAATGAAATGAAATAATATGCATTAAATAAAATGCACAAAATGTTGCATTAATAAAAAGCAACTTTTATCTTCACTGCCAGATTCAGATTTCAGAGACAAGCTCTTTATAGCTGCAGACCATCATCTGTTAAAACATTTTTCATTAGCAGTAATCTTCATGCTTAGAACTGGTAAATAAAATGTAAACCAGTCATTGGCTTCATAGCCCTCAGCAAGCTTGGAAATCCCTCAATTTCTAAGAACCTATAACCAGAAGGGAGATGATCTGGCAATACTGGATGATGTGGGTCTATGCAGATTAGGTAGATTACACTTCTCCTCATTAACTCTGTTCCTCTTGATAAATTCAGCTTTAAGCATCTGATATAGCAGCATCTAATGCTCAAAAGATTAAGTGCTGTGCCGATAAATTCTCCAACTGTGTATTTTTGTACTTAGATCAAGATGGATATATCACATATTTATTAATTTATCATGAGCAATGGTGCAAGACTTTTAAAGTTAACATTTTAAAGCCTTTTTTGCTTCCTTGTTTTGGCATAGTTTCCTCTGCTGGAAATAAAATAGTGTTATTTTTACAATATTAATAATGGACAAAAATGTTTGAGTTTACCTTCAAATCAAATTATCTGGGAGATCTTCCATTTATAGCTTCTGTGTCTCTTTTGGCTCACATTAATTTATTTGTATAGGTAAGAGTTGACTTAAAATTTTTACCAGATTATATAAGAGTATGGGTGTATGTGTCTTGTAAATGATAAATGAATTTTTATTTCATTAACGTTTAATAAATCGACAAACCAACAAACTATGACTTGTTTATGTTGTCATATCTATCTATCAATCTATCTAACCCCCCCTTTTTTTGCTGTTTTTGTTTTCTGTGGTTTTCAGTGATACCTTTTTGCTTATTATTCATCAATATTTGAAAAACATCCATTGGAATTTTAACTCTATTGTCACCCTCCTATAGAAATGGCAGACATGAAAAAACAACAGTTCATAATGGGTAAAAATTACACTTTTACATTTTTGCGTCTCTAAATTCTGGAGAAAGGAACAATTGCCACTGAAATCGGAATTTCGCCATAGACACTGTCAACTTTCTTGGAAGACCGAGCAAATAAAGAAGAAAAATCTTGGGTTGCAAGCGTATGCGAACTGCTGCATTTGAAGACGTCGAAAAAGCAGTTTTTATGTGGTTCAGGGATGCTCGTTCAAGAAACATTCCTATTAATGCGCCATTCATTCAAGGAAAAGCAAAGTCACTGTTGCAAGGTTTTCAAACTCTTTTGGGACCTCCCCCAACTGGGCAACAGACAAACAATCTTCCATAGACTCGATAATCATGCTTCAGGACACACTTCGGCGTGTCGTCCTGTCGGTGGTGGGGGTTGGTTATAGGTGGATGTTAGAGTCCCAAAGGAGTTCAGAAACCTCACAATATAAAGAAGAAGAAAAGGATGATTCGGCTTCTGATTGATAACTCCGCTGCCCACAGCATGCTTCCAAATTTAGATAATGTTCGCATTGAATTTGTCCCATCCAATTGTACAGCAGTGCTTTAGCCATTGGATTTGGGCATCATTCTCACCCTGAAAGTGTATTATCGCAAGGAAATGCTGAGAGAGATTCTCGTCAGCATAACTTGTAGACAGGAGGAGATGAAAATTAACGTGAAAGAAGCTATTGAAATGATTACACATGCCTGGATGCAAGTTAAAGAAAGCACTATAGTGACAAATACGGAATCTCATTACTATGACATTTTCATTACAACAAAATATTTTTTAGGTCCCTGGCAGTTCGTTGTAACGGAATTTTGCCCCTGGATACGAAAGCTGTCAATATAAATTCTTCTCTATACAAATTATTAAATTTTTTAATTGATTGTTAAAGTTTATCCAGTTTCACTACTTTGCGGACAAAGCTGCAGGGGACAGCTAGTATTTAATAAAAATCAAATATGCAACTATATTACTGAACATTTTTAATTCAAATTAAAGGTTTATAGAGTTTTCATTGTGTGCAAATGTCTGTAAAATTCTTATTTAATTATGCATAACAGCTTAAAAGTACTTTTTTTCTTGATTTGCAAAAGTTACTTAAAATTATATGAAAATTATTCATAATTTCTGATCTCTTTTTTCAGTATACTGCTGATTCTTCATCACCTATAAAGTAACATTCTTAAACTCACTTAATTTAAATATATTTGAAAGTAAGTCAAAAAAAATCTAAAGCCATATATAGTAATCCCTTGCTATATCGCGCTTCGACTTTCGCGGCTTCACTCTATCGCGGATTTTAAATGTAAGCACATCTAAATATATATCACGGATTTTTCACTGGTTTGCCGCTTTCTGCGGACAATGGGTCTTTTAATTTAGGTTACATGCTTCCTCAGTTTGATTGCCCAGTTGATTTCATGCAAGGGACGCTATTGGCGGATGGCTTAGAAGCTACCCAATCAGAGCATGTATTACATATTAACTAAAACTCCTCAATGCTATAAGATATGCTTCCCGCGTGGCGCTTGTTTTGTTTGCTTCTTCTGTCTCTCTCTGCCTGACGGAGGGGGTGTGAGCAGAGGGGGCTGTTTACACAGTGGCTGTTTGCCTAGAAGATAGGACGCTCCTCTACAAAATGCCGCTTTATCGCGGTGCTTCTGTATACTTAAAAGCATGTATTGATTTTTTGATTGTTTGCTTTTCTTAGCGAGCGCTCTCTGACATTATCTGCTCTTCACAGTGCTCCTTTGAAGAGAAGATATGTTTGCATTCTTTTAATTGTGAGAAAGAACTGCCATCTCTGTCTTGTAATGAAGCACAGTTTAAACGTTTGACTAAAGGGTGTTATTTCATATCTAGAGGGCTCTAATAATGTTAACAGTGTGGTAGAGTTTATAAGGGCTTAAAATATATAAAAATAACCATACAAACATATGGTTTCTACTTCGCGGATTTTCACCTATCGCGGGGGGGTCTGGAACGCAACCCCCGCGATCGAGGAGGGATTACTGTATATAATATAAGAAACAAAAATGAAATGAATGAATAATGGCCATACTGTAGAATGTAAGATTACCAGACACAACCTGTAAATGTAAATAGCTTTCAAAGAAGATGATATCATGATGGGTGAAGGTGTATGTATGAGGAATGAGTTATGCATATTTTATTAAAGAAAGAGAGAATACACCCTTGGGCATGCAAAATACCATTATTGTTTTTGATTCACTTAATGGTTTATTGCAGTGTTCACAAACAACTTTGATGAAATATGAAGGTGTCCTGCTAATAAATATTGTAATTACACATTTTTTTTTTTTTTAAAGAGGAAATGTGTGTAATTTTTTAAGAGGGTTGTGTAGTTGGCTTTTCTTTCAGTGTTGCTTTCTGGCATGTATTCAGTGTTGTCCATAATAATAGAGAAAAATACCGTAGGCTGAACGATGCATGGAAAAAGATAATCTTAAAAATCCTATGTTCAGATACTTTTGAATAGAAGCACTTGATTGTATTAATTTACTTACCATTTTCTGTAAACTCGGATGTCAGAGTGCATTTTCATTCAAGAAAGAGACTCGCATTTTGAACTTTTCCATTATTGGGGAAGCATAATTCACTCCGAAGTTCTAACTTTGCTTTAAATGAAGGCTATATCTTTTCTGTGTAGTGGCCAGTTTGTTTGGGGAAGAGTTATTAAATGCAACAAGACCAATCTTTAGTAAAATCAAGTATAAGCAATGAAGGTGATACGCGTAATTTGAATCGCTATCATTTAATGTCCTACAGTAGTGGTGGAACATTTTGTAGACTAGTGCATAGTGGGAATTGTATATCGCAGGGCAGCTTGAAGGAGAAAAGGCATAAGACATTATACAAATAAACTGATTAAAATGAAACACCTTAAGAGCAGAAAGCAATGAAGTGAACTTCTAGACGTAATTTCTTAGAATCCTTTTTTATTCACTGATTAGCTTAAATCAATTGTAAAGGTTTTATGCTGTTTTTTGGTTTGTAATAATAGATGTGTTGAGTTCAAGCACAGTAAAACCTGGTTAATGGCAAAACTAACAGGAAATGAACTTGAAGATTTACTACTTTGTAATATCTCTGTTTTAATTTGTAGTATACAATGTAAACACCATTAATAAATAGAACAAACCAACTTGTAGGAATAATATGCAAATAAAAGAAGAAACAATGAACTTAAAATATATTTTAGGATGAGGCAAAGTAATTAAGCAGTGCATTATTTGTAGAGCAAGCATTTATTTTTCTGTTAATCTTATCACACTATTGTATTAAGTGCTGCCTGTTTTATAGACCATTGAAAAACTGTGTCATTTATTTCTAAAAATATATACATTTTGAATTATGTAGTTTACTTTCTAACTATAATTTGTTTGTAAAATTAATGCCTCATACTTTTTATAAAATGCTTCCAATTGTCTGGCATTGTTATACATATTGTGACTTTTAATTACTTGGCCTGTTAGCTAGTTTTTTTTTTTTCTTTCTTAGATTCACTTTCTTATGCGTGCGTCTCATCTGAATGTGTTTTGAAATGCATTAATTAATGCAAGATAATCATGTATGCTTCCAGGCATAAGTGCTTTATGTCATGTTGATGTGTAGTTCTTTTTCAGTGTTCACGAAATAAAAAAAAAAAAAAATAGTGAAACATTGCATTATTCTCTTCTCGAATTTTGTTTTCAAGCTTAAATTAGGGCCCACCAATTAGTTTCTCTGTCAAAAACTTCTTCAGTTTGACTTTCAGGGTAATGCTGAGGTGCAATATATACTTTACATATTGTACCTCACCTTTAGTTGACCACAACCAGTGATCTATATATGCAGCTACATTTAAATGTGCCACGCTTAGACCATTAAGAGGGTCCTAATTTTTAGTAAAGATGAGGGTTAGGCCTGAGAAACCATGCTCACACTCTGCAGTTTTTGGGCTAATATACTGGACAGTATGAAAATACACCTTATATCTGTTTGGAGCTCAGAGTACATATCGAGTAATGGAGAGTATCTACTTTTTTATGAAATTTTTCTTTGACTGCATAAGGCAAGCCCTGGCAGTTGAAGAGAGATACTCGCTGCATCAGTGTACCTTTTCAATCCTAAATTATTTTTTCCTGGAAACAAAGGACCGCTTGTGGTTTCTGGATGCCCTCTACATATAACACAGTATATTTTCTGACCTCCTAGTCATTGCTGCTCTGCAGATTTACTAACTGTACTTAATCCACTACTTATTACTGCTCTGATGCTGATCTTTCTGAACACAAAACCGGTCATTACGATAGAAATTGACAAGAAGAATTCATAATTAGTTACAGAATTACGATGTTTGAGGATTCCTCTAGAGCAGGGGTGGGCAATTATTTTTTCCAAAACGGCCACATGAGAAATTGGAATGGTTTTTGATGTGACTGAGAGAATAAAAGTGAAAATAAAATGGTAACTTTCACAAGTACTATAAATGTACACCGTCTGTTACAGACGCAAACCAAATGTATGTGTGTACTGTATAATATTAACAATAAAAGCAGCTCACTACTGAAAACGGCAAATATAGGAGGTAGTTGGGATCGAACCAGTGACTCTTGATCAGCAAATTTTACCGCTACGCCACAGAAGCCGTTGTCTTATCCTTGAACCTTTTGTGAAAGTGTTTATTTACATACACATTGTATAGTTTATGCCAACATTTTGTCATTTACTACTAAAATATGAAAAACGTTTCTGTTTTTACAATGTGTTTACACAGATTATTGTAGAAACGGAACAAACATGAAATGCATGCGTTTCAAATAATGATCTATTATTTCCACTCTAAAACACCAGCACTTCACTCCTAGATAATCAATCAAGGCATGAGCTGGGAAAACATTGTGCATGTTCTATGGGGGGATAGAATAGTAGGCTGCTTGCTGCTGGTCTTTCATCAGTACATTTACAGAACAAAAGACGCTGATGGAGAGTTGTGAACGGATTTAAGGTTGGCTGGATCAACAAGTTTTTTCGTAGGCTCTGGTAATTCTAGTGTTAAGGAGGAACCGAATTTTACCAAATCTCTCGCATAATTGCGCAATTTATTCCAATATTTATAAAGGGAAGAGCCTCTTCTTCCCATCCTTCTTTTAAGATATCCAATATGCCTTGGGGTTGTCGCCCTATACAATAATTCAAAAGGGGAGAACCCCGTGATGGCTTGTGGGACTTCCAATAGGCAAAATGGACGAGTGGGAGGAGCTGATCCCAGTTCCTCCCATCCTCGTTGACCACCTTACGAAGCATTTGTTTGAGAGTTTGATTGAACCTCTCTACCAAACAGTCGGTTTGAGGATGATATACCGTGGTCTTTAAATGCTTTGTTTTAAGTAACTTGGCAGTCTCCTTGAACGTATTCGAGGTGAAAAGTGTCCCTTGGTCCGTCAGGACTTCCTTAGGGATGCCAATGTGTGCAAAGACCCCTACTAATTCCTGTGCGATGGCTTTTAAAGTGGCTGAGCGCAACGGAACAGCTTTTGGGTATTTGGTAGCATAATCCACGAGGACTAAAATATACTTGTGTCCTCTGGCTCAGGGCTCTAGTGGTCTGACTAAATCAACCCCAATTCTGTGAAAGGGAACATCAATTAAGTGAATAGGAATGAGAGGAGCATGGTCCTTCCTAGGAATGTGTCGCAGTTGACACTTCGGGCAGGAAGGATTCCCGGCCAATAAAAGCAGAGCTTGATCCGCTTCAGGGTTTTCTCTGTGCCCAAATGGCCACCTAGGAGGTAGATATGTGCTAATTCACTGACCTGCCACCGGAAGGTCTGCGGGAATTAGCATTAGCCGTCTCTCCTGCCCATCATGCTCAGCTATGCAATACAATAGTTCATTTTCCAACTCAAAGTGAGGACCCTGTGGCGTTGACTGGTGAGTGAGTTGGCTGTTGACCAGGACCACTGCATTTTTGGTAAACTTAAGGGAGACGTCATTCCACTGTTCCCTTTTAAAAGAAGCCGGCGTTAATCTAAATTGAAAGTGCAAAAGGCTGAGAGGGTCTGGGCCAATCTCAAGGGGCGTAGTTTCTTCCCGTTCTGTCTCGGCGCTCATGGATGACGTATTGGGACGCGACCTGTCCAGGAGTTGCCACATCACTCAAGGAGGCCGCTCCCTCTCTCTGCCAGCTGATTACATGGCGTGGAGGCAGCTTGAGACGGCTCATCCCCATCTATTACTAGGCCTAAGTTAAACCCAGGAGTGGTATGTGTCTCGCCGCTTTTAATTTCAGACCAGTACCGCCCCAGTATCACCGGGTGTGGTGGATTTGGGAGGACTGCCACGGTTAATTTTTTTTTTACCGATTCTCCGCAACTGATGACACAGATGGCGGACCTGTACCAGCGGATTTCTCCATTGACACAGGTTATACTGGTCTTAATTTTCAGCCACTGTCGCGGCAGCACAAACTAGCGGGCAACAATGGTAATGCTGCTGGCGGAATTGAATTAAACTGTTGTCTTATACCTATTTACGATCACCACGCCTGTGTGTGGGATTGCCAACAGGTTAGTCAAAGCACACCAACCCCTCCTTCCCCTCCAGCTGCATCCCTCCTCGCTTCCAAGCGATTTGCATGCCCACGACTCCGGGGGATAGGTTTTGGGAAGTACTCTGGCCGAGTTCAACAAAGGAACGGTTCTGCTCCCTCAGATTGTGAGGCCATCCTTTGTGTCTCAAAAAGGTCTATGAGCTCTGCCATGTTCTTAAACTGCGTGCCACAGACCGGCTGGGTGAAGCCATGGGGAAGCGCTTTCAGGAGCAGATAGCAGGCTACCTGTTCTATTTGGTAGGGCTTGTTCTCGGATGGCCGTAGCCACTGCCCCACCATTGCCCAGAAGGACCAGGCTTGTCTGTGAGTTGGCCGTTCTGTGTCCAATCTCCAGTTTATTTTATTCGCCTGCCAGTCTGGGGCACTTCTAGGTGGTAATTGGGGCTCTGATTTCGCAGGGAGGTGGGCACTCCCCTCCGAGAGAGCATAATAAGCCCCTTTTTCCTCCCCCCTCCAGAGCAGCCCAACTCTGTATATATATTATATATTATATATATATATATATATATATATATATATATATACACAGTCCCTGACAAAAGTCTTGTCGCTTCTCTATTTTGTAGAAACTCCTGCTATTAACCTGACTTTTAATTAATCAACTGGTGTTAGAAATAGCTCATATGAAAAGCTAAAGCCCTCCCAAATGATGTTTAATGCACTGAAATAAATTAGTTTCACTGAAAAAAGATTTATCATTTAATCAAGACAGGTCAAATTTGGGCAAGACAAAAGTTTTGTCACCTATACAGAAAATGAACAACTTTACTGCAAATCCAAAAATATGTCAGCAAATTAAGTAGTGGTGCTGTGAGATCCAAATTTAATATCTTGTATGACTTCCATGAGCTTGAAGGACAGCATCCATGCGGTTTGGCAAGGATTCATACAATTTATTGATGAAGTCTTCAGGAATAGCAAAGAAAACAGTCTTGCATGCCTCCCAGAGTTCATCAATATTCTTTGGTTTCGTCTTCCATGCTTCCTCTTTCATCCTACCCCACATATGCTCAATGATGTTCATGTCTGGTGACTGGGCTGGCCAATCCTGGAGCATCTTGATCTTCTTCGCTTTAAGGAACTTTGATGTGGAGATGGAAGTATGCGATGGAGCACCATCCTGCTGCAGAATTTGAACTTTTTTTTATGGTTGGGAATAGATAGATACTTTATTAATCCCAAGGGGAAATTCACATAACAATATAATATAAGAATATAAGTGGTAACTAAGATTTCTTGGTATTTTAGACAATTGATGTTGCCTTCCACCCTGCAGATCCCTCGCATACCCCCATACTGGATGTAACCCCAGACCATGATTTTGCCTCCACCAAACTTCACTGTTTTCTGGGTAAATCTCGGCTCCATGCGGGTTCCAGTAGGTCTCCTGCAATATTTACGGTGACTGTGGTGTAATTCAGCAGAAGATTCATCTGAAAAATCCACCTTCTGCCACTTTTCCAGCGTCCATCCTTTTAGCAGGCTGTGGGCCTTGGCAAATGCCACACGGTTTTTCAATTGTCTTTTGTTTAGTGCTGGCTTATGGGCACTATTCGACCATGAAGGGTCATTTTGAGACAGAATCCGCCAAACTGTTCTGGTTGACACAGGGACTTCAGGTAACCAGGTCTTGTGGAGCTGTGCTGCAGTGGAAAATGGGCTGGCCTTGGATTTTCGAGCCAACAAACGGTCCTCTCGAGCAGTTGTCTTGCGGGGTCTTCCTGACCTGGGCTTGTCAAAAACGTCTCCAGTCAATTCAAATTTTTTTTTTATCCTCTGAACTTGACGCTGAGACACATTGAAGGTGTTTGCCACATCAGCAGTGGATTTGGTCTTCAGCCTCTTGATAATCAACACTTTAGTCTCAGGGTGAATCTTAGGCATGTTTGCAGAGGTCTAGTTGCAGTTGATGTGAAGGTCTAGTGTACTGGGGCTCTTTTTATACACACCTGAGACCTAATTCATCCATTATTAGTCATAGGTGAAGCTCCTATGACAAGGCTTACTAAACACTTATGTCTTGCCCAAAATTGACTCAATGGGCTTTACCAAGCTGTGAATATTAGAATACTTTTTGTCAGTTTCTTTTTGCACTGAAACATTATTACAA
>NC_053156.1:197531986-197671986 GCF_016835505.1 Polypterus senegalus | reverse complement strand
CAACTCGCATGCAGATGCATAGGTGAAGGCTTAAGCATTTCATCTCTATCGGCTCCTGTGTAGTATAATTATCTACTGTACCATCAGTCCACCTTGAACCTGTCCCAGTCATTCAATACATAAGACCAAAGTTCCTCCAGATATCAAGGTGAGCCTGACATGGCCGCGAATATGTAACAGAGAGAATGGAAAAGGTAGGTGCCATCTCCGGGCATGGAAACCACTTGGTAATTGACAGTTCTTTGATCGATGGTGATTACCTCGATAGACATGTTAATGTGGGTACGGTTGGAATGATAAAGGAAATGGGTACCTGAACAATGTAAAGTTAGTCTAAAATACCTATACAATAACTATAATCGTAATAAATGAACAATAAAACAGCAGAGAAGCCGTGGATTAAATAAAAAGGCTGTAGTTATCAGCAGGGAGACGAGAATCCCGTGGCAAAGCAAGGAAGGGAATGTAGAGACCGGAGCGACGGATTCTGTTAGCGTTGGGAACCCGCGTATCAAATTTCTTGAAGATGGGCCCATAAGTAACAAAGACTGTTGAAAAGTTCAATATGGTGGCCGACAGTGGCATCATACCACCGTAAATAAGTACCAAATTTCAGCCTTCTACCTACACGAAGTTGGAGAATTAGTGACGTTTGGAAAATTCAATTTGGTGGCCGACAGTGGCATCATACCACCGAAATAAGTACCTACATCGGTTTTGGTTAGCGCAGGGAAGCCACCTACCAAATTTAGTGAAGATGTGGGTCAGTCTTCTACCTACATGGGAAGTTGGAAAATTAGTGACGTTGGAAAGTTTAATATGGTGGCCGACAGTGGCGTCATACCATCGGAATAAATACGTACACCGGTTTCGGTTAGCGCAGGGAAGCCGCCTACCAAACTTCGTGAAGATGGGGCCATGAATAAAAGTTCAACATTAAGGACGTTGTTGACCGTTATAACCGTTACGTGTAGAATTTCAAAATGAAACCTGCTTAACTTCACGGTGGCGCAGTGGTAGCGCTGCTGCCTTGCAGTTAGGAGACCCGGGTTCGCTCCCGGTCCCTCCCTGCGGAGTTTGTATGTTCTCCCCTGTTCGCGGGTTTCTCCGGCGCCCGTTTCCCACAATCCAAAGACATGCGGGTTAGGTGGTTTGGCGCATTCTAAATTGGCCCTAGTGTGTGCTTGGTGTGTGGGTGTGTTTGTGTGTGTCCTGCGTGTGGTTGGCACCCCTGCCCAGGATTGGTTCCTGCCTTGTGCCCTGTGTTGGCTGGATTGGCTCCAGCAGACCCCTCGGACTTGCATTCTCGATTCAGCGGGTTAGGAAATGGATGGATGGAACTCTGTTTAACTTTTGTAAGTAAGCCTGTAAGGAATGAGCCTGCCAAATTTCAGCCTTCTACCTACACGGGAAGTTGGAGAATTAGTGATGTTGACGCTTCGCAGCGGAGAAGTAGTGTGTTGAAGAAGCAATGAAAAAGAAAAGGAAACATTTTGAAAATAACGTGAACATGATTGTCAATGTAATTGTTTTGTCACTGTTGTGAGTGATGAGTGCTTTATATATATATAAAAATACATATATATATATACACAAATATATATATATATATATATATATACACACACACATATATATATATATATATATATATATATATATATATATATATATATATATATATATATATATATATATATATATATATATATATACACACACACATATATATATATAACATATATATATATATATATACATACATATCTACATATATACACACACAGCTATTTCAGATCAGTGCAATACGCTGTTTGTTAAAACGGATAACTCCCCGCCTTACGCAAGTCGCGTGGATATTATGAACTATCGTATTTGTTCAAGTTCTATTTAAATTTTAAATAGAAGGAATTTTTATTTAGTCGACAGAAATATCTTTGGTAGGAATGGTAAAAACAGACAGGAATATTATTCCTGAATAAATCAACTCAAACCTTAAACAACTTATAATATTTTGCTCTCCATAAAAATATATCCTGTCTAAATTATACAAGTTAGAAATAAAGTAAACGTTAAAAGAACAAACATTCAAATTTCTTTACTCTTATGTAATTTTATATAAAAATAAACTTAGATTTTAAATATCCCAAAAGATTTTGCTCTCCATAAAAATATATCCTGTCAAAATTATACAAATTCAAATATGAACATGCTGCATAACAAAACCTGGAAATATAAATAAAATGTGTTCCTTTCAGCAATAACAAATCAAATCATTCAGTTGTCTTTGCTCATATGTCATTTTAGAGCTGGACGCCTGGCATCTTTTTTTGGCAACAAGTTCGTTTCTGTTTGGTGTGAGGTTCTGTGTTGTGGAGATTCTCAGGATGGATTGCAGGTGCTCATCAGTGAGGCTTAACTCCTGTGTGCTGTTTTGTTAGTCTTTATCACTGAGAAGAGCTTCTCACACAGATATGTGCTACCAAACATGCACAAGGTTCGAGCCGCATGTAGACGGACTTTTTTTGTTCTTCAAAGTCACCAAAGCCGCGTAAACTCAGTGCGCCAGTTTATCAGCAAAGTGCGATTTGGGAACACCGTGAGTGACGACTTGGTTTAACATTACTTGGCAACAGGGAAAGGGGGTCAATGTGCACTGGTGCATTTGTGTCTCCCATAAAAGCAGCTTCACTTGAAATCACTTTGTGATTGTGCACGGTAAAAACGTCCGCTGAAGTGTCAGATTCTTATTTAATTCTTCTGCTTTCTGTATCTTCTGCATTGCATTCAGGTTACCCTGATGTTTTGTCTCATAGTGCCGTCTTAGATTAAATTCTGTAATTACAGCCACATTAGCTCCACAAATGAGACACACGGGTTCAGTAAACATATACTCAGCCTCCCATCGGTTTTAAAGGCTCTATTTTCAGAATCAACTTTTCTTCAGCATCGTGTGAGCTAGCTTCGCAATAACTTGCAGCATCATAAGCTAGACTTGATTAACGCGTAAGTGTGCGCAAGGCAGCTGAAGCGCTGCATTATGGGATCTGTAGTTTATTGTGTTACCAGCGCTTCATATACCCGGGCCATTAATAACAATAATACAGTATATAAAATGATCTGCGGGCCGGATATAATTACACGCCGGGTCGGATGTGGCCCGCGGCCCTTGAGTTTGACACATATGGACTAAATAGAACTTGAAAAGATATATTTTTTCAAATGTGATCGCTAATTCAGATAGAGTTGACGCAAGCACTACAGCCTGCATGCCTCAATAAGTCATCCTCCCTCGCCTTCTTACTTTTTACCGCTCATCTAATGAATACACTGAGTATGGCTTTACCAAAACAATCATTGATGGCTAATAAAGTATCCATTATTCGAGTATGTAGATCGGGATATATATATATATATATATACCCGCTGATCGTAGCGGAGAAGTAGTGTGTTAAAAAGCTAGAAAAGAAAAGGGAACATTTTAAAAATAACGTAACATGACTGTCAATATACAGTATTTGTTTTGTGAGTGTTACTGAGTGTTGCTGTCATCAAGGATTTGATTATCATTATTTCTTTCAATCAGGTTCGTATTTGTAGGATGTGTTGTGTTCAAGTTACATTCCGGTTTGTCAATCGCTGTAAAGATGACAGGTTTCATTCATCGATTCGCTTTACTGCATCAATAAACAGCTCGCCTTCTTCTTTATCTGAGACCTGACACACTGCATGCACGGGTTTTTTTACACTGTCTTCCTTTAGCGGACATTGACTTTTTCCAACGGTGCTTTGTTTCCGCAGTAGCTGGATTTATGAATATTTGTATGTATCAGACGCTTCATATTTTTGCTGCCTTTTCAATTGTGTAATTCGTTTTGTTCAGCTTTTGGAACTGTTGCTTTTATCTGTGCACGCGCCAGTTCACGGAGCACCCGTGTACATGCATCAAGGTTCCCAGCTGTGCTGGTGCCATCCTGCTATGTCCATGGCTGTATTTAATGTTACCTTAGTCCTGGCACTTAAAACTTTCTCTCGCAGTTTCGCTTGAGTTTGTGTCAAACACCACCCTGACCATCTCATCTTCCTCTGCATAAGCACAGTCCTTCACCCGTGAATATTTAGTGGAGTTTGCTATTGGATTGCCGCTGACGGACGGCCTTATATGGGCAGGCACTAAATTACAAACGCCAGCGCAGCCTGTCTATGAACTTAATTTAAAGTGTAGGTTTACATCGTGCTTTGTTTCCGAAGTAGCAGAACTCATGAATATGGTTGTATATGTCACTCGCTCGCTTCTTATTGTTTCGCTGCCTTCTCAATTATATAATGCATGTTTTCTTCAGCGCTTTTGAGGTCTTCCTGGTTTTCTATGTACGCGTGATTACGGGGGGCGGATGATGTCACACTAAACTCCCCACGGCGTTCAAGCTCATCTCCATTACAGTAAATGGAGAAAAACAGCTTCCAGTTATGACCATTACGCGTAGAATTTCGATATAAAACCTGCCCAACTTTTGTAAGGAAGCTGTAAGGAATGAACCTGCCAAATTTCAGCCTTCCACCCACACGGGAAGTTGGAGAATTAGTGATGAGTCAGTGAGTGAGTGAGTGAGTGAGTGAGTGAGAACGAACTTTGCCTTTTATTAGTATAGATATATGTATATATATGTATATATATGTATATATATATATATATATATATATGTATATGTATATATATATATGTATATGTATATATATATATATATGTATATATATTTATATATATGTATATATATGTGTAATATATATATATATATATGTATATATATGTATATAGTATATATATGATATATGATATATGTGTATATATATATGTATATGTATATGTATATATATATATATGTATATGTATGTGTATATATATATGTGTATATATATATATGTATATATGTATATGTATATATATGTGTATGTATATATATATGTATATATATATATATGTATATATATATATATATATGTATATATATGTGTATATATATATACAGTGGTGTGAAAACTATTTGCCTCCTTCCTGATTTTATTCTTTTGCATGTTTGTCACACAAAATGTTTCTGATCATCAAACACATTTAACCATTAGTCAAATATAAACAAGTAAACACAAAATGCAGTTTTAAATGATGGTTTTATTATTTAGGGAGAAAAAATCCAAACCTACATGGCCCTGTGTGAAAACGAATTGCCCCCTTGTTAAAAATAACCTAACTGTGGTGTATCACACCTAAATTCATTTCAGAGCACCCCATGCCCGATTACTGCCACAACCTGTTTCAATCAAGAAATCACTTTAAATAGGAGCTGCCTGGACACAGAGAAGTAGACCAAAAGCACCTCAAAAGCTAGACATCATGCCAAGATCCAAAGAAATTCAGGAACAAATGAGAAACAGAAGTAAGTGAGATCTATCAGTCTGGTAAAGGTTATAAAGCCATTTCTAAAGCTTTGGGACTCCACGAACCACAGTGAGAGCCATTATCCACAAATGGCAAAAACATGGAACAGTGGTGAACCTTCCCAGGAGTGGCCGGCCAACCAAAATTACCCCAGGATGCGAGAGATCTACTCATCCGAGAGGTCACAAAAGACCCCAGGACAACGTCTAAAGAACTGCAGGCCTCATTTGCCTCAATTAAGGTCAGTGTTCACGACTCCACCATAAGAAAGAGATCAAGGCAAAAACGGCCTGCATGGCAGATTTCCAAGACACAAAACCACTGTTAAGCAAAAAGAACATTAGGGCTCGTCTCCAATTTTGCTAAGAAACATCTCAATGATTGCCAAGACTTTTGGGAAAAATACCTTGTGGACTGATGAGACAAAAGTTGAACTTTTGGAAGGCAAATGTCCCTACATGGCTAAAAGGAACACAGCATTTCAGAAAAAGAAACATCATACCAACAGTAAAATATGATGGTGGTAGTGTGATGGTCTGGGGTTGTTTTGCTGCTTCCAGGACCTGGAAGGTTTGCTGTGATAGATGGAACCATGAATTCTACTGTCTACCAAAAATCCTGAAGGAGAATGTCTGGCCATCTGTTCACAACTCAAGCTGAAGCTTATCTTGCTGCTGCAACAGGACAATGACCCAAAACACACCAGCAAATCCACCTCTGAATGGCTGAAGAAAAACAAAATGAAGACTTTGGAGTGGCCTAGTCAAAGTCCTGACCTGAATCCAATTGAGATACTATGGCATGACCTTAAAAAGGCGGTTCATGCTAGAAACCCCTCAAATAAAGCTGAATTACAACAATTCTGCAAAAGATAAGTGGGCCAAAATTCCTCCAGAGCGCTGTAAAGACTCATTGCAAGTTATCAAGTAACGCTTGATTGCAGTTATTGCTGCTAAGGGTGGCCCAACCAGTTATTAGGTTCAGGGGGCAATTATTTTTTCACACAGGGCCATGTAGGTTTGGATTTTTCTCCCTAAATAATAAAACCATCATTTAAAAACTGCATTTTGTGTTTACTTGTGTTATATTTGACTAATGGTTAAATGTGTGTTTGATGATCAGAAACATTTTGTGTGACAAACATGCAAAAAGAATAAGAAATCAGGAAGGGGGCAAATAGTTTTTCATACCACTGTATATATAGTATATATATATATATATATATATATATATATATATATATATATATATATATATATATATATAGGTATATATATATATATATATATATATATATATATATAGGTATATATATATATATATATATATATATATAGGTATATATATATATATATGTATATATATGTATATATATATACCTATATATATATATATATATATATATATACCTATATATATAGGTATATATATATATATATATATATAGATATATATATAGTATATATATATATATATATATATATATAGGTATATATATATATATCTATGTATGTATATATATATAGTGATAGATATATAGAGATAGGTATATATAACACAAGTAAACACAAAATGCAGTTTTTAAATGATGGGTTTTATTACTTAGGGAGAAAAAAAATCCAAACCTACATGGCCCTGTGTGAAAATTTTTGGCATTGACTTGCACAACATCTCCTGATGAATGATACAATGCGAAAATATCAATTTCTGTTCTGAGTTAATTTCAGTCACTTTATCTTGCATCCACCTCAAAAGTCACATTTTTCCCCCGTCAGATTTGGAAAACACCCATCATCGAGGTACCAATGTTTTCGATATCAGGGGACCCTAAAACATTGAGATCCGTTGAAAGCCGGAGTTTGAATTTTTTGACAAATCTAAAGCTTTCACTCCTTCCCAACATAGATAATAGATTATGGTAGGGCAGGGTGCAAAGCAGAAAAGTTAGGTTAATTGAATATAGAGTTGTCTTAAATAGTTTTTTAAAATTTAAATAATTTTTTGTGTCAGAGGCTGACACTGTAAATACATTATTTCCGAAATATGAATAGGCACACTTAAAATACTGGGTAAAATATTTGCAGGTTATTTAGTGTGGGCATTTAATGGAAATTAATTTAAAGCTATTGCTGCATGGATGTTGTTTTTGTTATTAAATGGGCACCTCAGGAGAAAAAGATGGTTTATGGTTTTATGTCTGTGTTCATTAATGTGTATGGTAATATTAATGACAAAAAACATACATTAAATCATTATTTTTTATTAATTTATTTTCTATGTTTCACATGGTAGAATTTTAAAAATTATTAAAATATTACTGTAATTTTACAAATAAACTAGAAAATCCTCGTTAATCATATTCTCATGTTAATGTTCACAACATATAACTGGGATATCGCCATCAAAACTAGAGAATTGTTCTCATAAATTTCATATAGCAAAACTAATTATACAATCACTTTAAGTTTGTTTTTTTTCTTTTTTTTCTTCCCCAGCCTCAATTTCATTTTGACAAATTCCTTGACAGGACTTCTTATAATTATGTTTTGTTCCTTTTTTAATAGTGAGAATTGGTAATACAGTTTCAAACTGTATGAGCATTGACAAACTGCTGTTACAGCTTGTAGTGGGAGCTGTCATTGGTATATTGCAGGAGCTCTTAAATATTTTAATCTATGCACCCAAACAAGAAAATTGATACCATACTGTGACCCAAAAAGAGCGTTGTTACCATTATGACAGTAGAGCCATTAATAGACAAAAAACAATGGCCATGTAATAATAGTAAGTATAAACAGTAAAAGTTTGTTTCATTTCAAGCATATTTCTTGCATGAATATGAAAAACTGAAAAATAAATGTATCATTAATGAAACAATAGTTATCATTGTAAACAGTGAATGGATTCCTGGGGTATATCACTGACAGTGTTAAGAGTTTAGTGTAAGCTTTAGTAAAGCTGAGAGAAATTGAGGTGCAGATCTGATGATTTTTTGAAAGAACAGTATGAATGGTTACTTAACTTAGTCACTTGATTAAAAATACTGGATAAGGAGTAAAGTAATGATAAAAAATAATCAGTACAGTATATTTACCTTCTTTTAAATTACACATTTGAAAAAAATATTTTAAAAAGAGCACCAATACATACAGTATACCGTATTTTTCTAAATGAATTCACAAATAGTTGAGTTCAGTTTTTATTTAACAATTCAATAAATGAGTGAAGAAGCTAAATTAATCCTTAAAAATTTTTCCACAATCTGTATTCTAAGCAGTTATAAACTGTCCCCTTTTAAATGTGTTATTGCTGATGAATAGGGCTGCAACGATTAGTCAACATAATTGACGACGTCGAGTACAAAAAATCGACAGGGGTTTTTTTTTATTGTTGACGCGTCATAAACAGAAACTTCAATAGATGCTCCTGTCACAAAGACCCACATTGGGTTTTGTAACTTCAATGCAGTACGTGAACGTCTGGGGGCAGTATCGTTTGTTATTGTTTGTCAAGACTTCACACGGTCCTACCAACGAAGAAGAATGTCTGAGAAGAAGAAGAATGTAGAGGAAAATTAAGTGGTTGCTGTGGTGAGTCGGATAGAAGAGGGGGAAGGAGATGGAAAAAAATTGAGACTGAAACTTTCTAAAGTGTGGGAGCATTTTGCAGAAAATGAAAAAAAAGTTGAATGCACATCTGAAACACAAGTATCCTGGAGCTGTTTTAGCGAGTAAAGTTAGTGTCACATGTTAACGTTGCTGTTTGTATTAGGGATGCACCGAAATGAAAATTCTGGGCCGAAAACGAAACCGAAATTTTTGGATGCACTTGGCCGAAAACCGATACCGAAACCGAAACTGGCTTAATTAAAAAACATGTTTAAAATATTTTCTTTTTGTTTGTATTAAAAAAACTACAAATTAATTAAGCAATCAAACTTTTATTGATAATAAATAACAGTAATAAGGCTGTTTAACAATAACAAAACTAAATAAAATTTCTTTCTGTAACAAAATTGTGCAAAAAAAATGCTAGCTGCTTTTTTACTTCAATTTTAAATTACTGTACCAAACAACAGTGCACAAATAGAAGAAAAATAAATAAATCCAACCTCTTACTGTAAACAACATAACTATACACACTAAATTGGTCTGCTTTTAATTTAAGCAAAAGAAGCAGGTTTATCTTTATGAACAAAAGTTTTTCAGTTTTCTGGCTGAAGACACAGTTCCTCTTCTCATGAAGAACATACTGCACTGAATAAAATCACTCAGTCTGTGCTAGCTTTTAGTGCCTTTACGAATTGTGCAAAATATTACCTGCATTAAACGTTTTACTTCAATTTTAAATTACTGTGCAAAACAACATTGCAATAACAGAATAAATAAATCAAACCTTTAACTGTAAACAACATCAAATTAGGCTGCTTTTATTTTAGCAAAAGTGGCAGATTTCTCTTTATGAACAAAAGTTGTTCAGCTTTCTGGCTGGAGAGACGATTTCTGTTCTCATCAAGAACATGAGATGCTGCACTGAATAATCTCTCACTGTCTGTGCTGGTGCTTGGGGCAGATAAGTACTTGCGCGCAGTCCATGCAAGCAAAGGAAAGCGATCTTTGTTCGCGCCCAGTAGTCAAGTGGATTGTCACTTCTGCCAATGGGTAGTTCAGCTAGATAGGTTGCTACTTCTTGTGAGGCTGCGCTTGCTCTTACCACGCTGTGGGTTGGGACGCTTTCCTGTAAAATTTCAAACATAAGCGAAGGAATGTGCGCCATCACTTGTAATGCGTGCTTTCTCAGGCACAGTTTGCTCTGTTCTCCCGTCGCGGCTTGTGCTTCACCAGAGGTTTCAAGAGCCGTAAGCTCTGTTTGCACCATTTCGCGTACATCCTGCCTTTCTCATCGCCAAAGTAATGGTCTTTAAAGCGTGGATCTAATATTGTTGCAATGCCGTAAAGAGGGTTGGACTCAATGTCTTGGAAGCGCTTGTTAACAGCCTCCAGTAGAGTTTTTTTTTAGCTGTTTTACGCCATGATCTGTTTCCGCCTCTTTTCCAAGCAGGCGCTTCAGTGCTGCGATCAGTGGAATAACTTCAGCAACAGACGCTTGAGCTGAGCTTATTTCCTTGGTTAACTGTTCGAACGGGCGAGAAGAGAGACAATGTTTTCCACCAACATCCACTGATGTGCACTCAAAGTTGCTGGCAGGTCGTGATCTGTCATGTATGCAGCTAAAACCCGCTTCTGTTCAAGTAATCCTTGCAACATATAGTATGTACTGTTCCAGCGAGTGGCCACATCTTGCTGTAGTCGTTTTGTTGGCATCCCAAACTGTTTTTGCAAATCTTGTAGTCTGGAATAAGCAAGCGGAGAATGCTTAAAATGTCCCACAATTTTTCTCCCAGTTGCTGTGATTTCTGATATGCTCCGCTGATTAAGCACTCCCTCATTCACAGCCAACTGCAGCGTGTGCCATGCAAGGTATGCTCTTTAATCCACTGTCATCCATAGCCTTTATCATGTTCCGTGCATTATCTCTCACAATCACATGCACTTTAGACTTGTCTATGTTCCAAGTTTCAAACATGTTAGCCAAAGCATCGGATATTGCTGCTGCAGTGTGTGAGCCGACAAACTCCTGTGCATGAAGCAGAATGTTTTGCAATTTAAACTCGCGTTTATCCACTGCGCTGTCAAACTGAGCATGCTAGTTGGACTAACGTCAGAGCTCCATATGTCTGTGGTAAAACTTAGAGCAGAGATATCTGTGGTCATGAGCTCATGAACATGTTTTGCAACACGGTCATACATTTCAGGTAGAGAGGTCTCTGCAAAATACCGTCTGCTTGGCAGTGTGTAACGTGGCTCAATGTGGTGTATTAGCCTACGAAATCCGATGTCCTCCACGACTGAAAACGGCTCGTCATCTAAAGCAATGAATTCCATTACTTTCTCTGTTATGTCACGTGCTTTAGCACTGTCATTTGCAAATTTCTTAATTTTTTTGAAAAATGTGGCAACCGAGGGTGTTGATGTGCTAGTTGGCTTAGTTTTAACCAACGTTGTTTGACGGTATTCCTCAAATTCAATTGCGTGTCTTGACTTAAGGTGGTGTATTAAACCTGTAGTCGAAAATGTCTTTGCTGTTGAACCCCCTCTTGAAACTTTTGCAGAGCAAATGTTGCATATTGCAACTTTGCTGTCCTCATCTGAAACTTTGAAGTGCTTCCAAACCGCCGACATACTCCGTGTTTGATGCGTAATGACAGCCTTGAACGAGGACGGGAGGATGGGAGAGGCGTGGCGACAATTTCGGCTTTTATTTTCGGTGCTTTCTTACGTTTCGGCCAAAACCGATAATGCTATTTCGGCCGAAAATTTTCGGCGGCCGAAATTTCGGTGCATCCCTAGTTTGTATTATAATGTGTATATCACGGTTTCGACAATGATAGTTAACCCTTAAACCGACACATACATGGGGTTTAATGCACCCCTGGACGCCAAATACTTTTTAGCTGCACTTTTTAAGGAATTGTCACAATTCACAAAGAAAATGTGAAATTTTAATGGAACACATTTTTTTTCATGCAAAGAGCATCACAATTACTGCAACACTGATCATTTTACACACTGCAAATGAACTGTAAAAACTATAAAAAAAACTACTACAACAATATTATATGTTCAAGGTGCAACTGAAGTCATTGATGAAATTCACTAAATCACCGAGCCAACTGCACTTGAAGTGGCAGCATGCAAACACACAGAGGTAAATGCTGATGATTGCAGGCTCGTCTAGTGCAGCGGCTGAATCCCAGAGACAGTACTGCTGCAGTTCTCCCGGGGCCGGCAGTGCTCACAAGCTGGCTGCTCAATGAATGCACAGCACTGACTGATCAGCTCCAGCGTGCTGCCAGATTGCTCTTTGAAGTAAATATAGCCGTTTGTGGGGTTCAATGAATGTATGTTGCTGAATATACTCACCCCCTGCGTGCTGGTAAATTGCACTGAGGCACGACTACAGCCGTTTACAGCATTCAATGAATATTCATCGCCGAATTTACTCGGCTCCGGCATACTGGCAAACTCCCTGAGAAACAACTTTAGCCAGTTACGGATTTCAATGAATGTACGCCGCCACATATACTCGACTTCAGTGTGCTTCCAAATTGCACTGGACACAGACTCTAGCCAGTTTGGAGCTATAGTAAACGAGTGAATAGGAGTAGCTGAACCATCCTAGTTTTTTTTTCTTCATTTTTCATATAATATTTGAGTTCATATGAATAGTAAACCATCTCTAACTAACATTATGTAACTTGTGTTTTGGAGTATGTCAGTAATTAGCTTGTTACATATTTTAGTCCGTTATTTTTTTATTTTGGCATAATATAATACATGATGTGATAAACTTCAACACTTTTCCTTCAGAGTGTGATGATTAAAACATCTTTCTCTGTCTGCAAAATCATTCTTGTGTGTTCCTGCTACCTCTACTACCTCTGATCGTCTCTTCTCAGCAGCTAGGAACATTGTCTCAGAGAAGAGAGCCAACCTCGCACCAGAGCATGTTGAAATGCTCATGTTCCTGCACTGCAATCAGGAATATATGAACTGAATCTTTTATAAACTGTACATTATTGTTTTATTTTATTTCTATTGAAGCTTTATTTAAACGTTTGGACTTTTAAGACACACCAGTGACCATTTTTGGTTAAGTTAAATGCACTTTTTTTGTTTAAAGACTATGTGCACTTTAGTTTGTATTTTAATGTATTTCTTTTTAATTGTGATAGTCACACTAATATAAAACATGATTATTTTCAAATTCATATGTTTCACTGGTTGTTATTTTAATTTGATTATTATTAATTTTGATCGTGTTAATGCAGAGACCTCAGGGTGACATTCACAGGTGGACAGACGTGAGCAGATGAGGTAAGACATGCACTGGATCCCAGAACAGGATGTGCAACCACAGGTCGCAGGCATCAAAATAGTCACGTATCATTAAAAAAATTGAACGATTAGTTGACTACCAAAATAATCATTAGTTGCAGCCCTACTGCTGAATGACATTGTGCTGAATGTCTATACCTTGTGTCAATGTTTTTATATTTTCTGGTGTTCTTGCGGTACCCAATGGTCCAAACATGTTCTTCACACAACCAACAGATTGAGTTTTATCCAAGCACTTTAGAAGAGTGTGATGAGGTTTTTTCTCACCGAGACCCATTAAATGCAGAATCTTCCTTGCACCTGTGGTATAGATTTTTGATTGAATTTATGCCTGAATGGTGAGCACATGATTAACTTTTGACATTAGGCCTTGGTAAAAATGTCAGTTTTTCCGATTGTCATTTTTGTTTAAAAGATTAAGTTTCGCTTCTTAAAGTCTTAAGATCGATCTTGTGAATCTCTATCCTGCTCAATTACTATATGTAGATATTTGCTTGTATTTGTTTTTGGCATCTGACCGATTAGATGTCGCTAATGCACCTGTTAAGGCTTTCTACAGAGAAGGCATTTTACTGTCTTGCATAAACTGGTGTGTCCTCTTTCACTGAAATCGGACTTGTCAACACTTAAATCACAGCTGAACATCTGCTGAACACGCGTTAAGCTGAGCACCTGTGGCCGATGTGTTGTAGACAAGTGTGTGCTGCATGCTCCCTATATGCAGAGCTGCTAAGATGACCTCTGTTGTTAAGATGATCTCTGTTGTTCCAAAAACCTTTCTAGCATTTCCAATGTGCTATTGCATTGCGTGACTGCATCAGTCACAAATTTGTGTGGTGGCAAGTCCAATAAATGTTGCTTTTCTTTAAGCACATGGCTAACTTGCTACTACTATAAAAAAAAGTTTGCAACATGCCTCACTTGGCAAAGCAAGCAGGCAATTGTTGGAGTTTTCAGAGCAGCATGCAATACAAAAGTCTGTGTGTGCTTAAAGCAACTGCCTTGAAGTAGCGCCATAATAGTGTCGTTATCAGTCATGATGGCCAGTTCTTTTTCCATTCATTCAGTGCAGCTGTTAAAGCATCAGCCCTATATCCTTATTTTAAAATGCTTGCTTTTTGTTGGAGGACTTTGAGGACATACCAACAACATTTATTTATATAGCACATTTTTATACAAATAATGTAGCTCAAAGTGCTTTACGTGATGAAGAGAATAAAAGACACGGTAAGAATTAAAATAAGAGAACACTAATTAACATAGAATAAAAGTAAGGTCTTATAGCCA
The DNA here is from genome assembly GCF_016835505.1 of Polypterus senegalus. Classification (NCBI taxonomy): domain Eukaryota; kingdom Metazoa; phylum Chordata; class Cladistia; order Polypteriformes; family Polypteridae; genus Polypterus; species Polypterus senegalus. Next base: position 197,657,304 of record NC_053156.1, on the reverse strand, counting down.
GGGAGGGCAGAAAAAACAAACAACAAAAAAAAAACTCCAGACGGCTGGGCAAAAAATAAAATCTGCAGGGTTTCCATGCCATGAGACCGCCCAGCCCCCCTGTAGGCATTCTACCTAACATAAATGATCAGTCCTCATTGTATTCAGGGTTCTCATGGAAAAACTTGATGACGGTCATGTGGACTTCTGGCCTTTAATCCATCAATGCAGGGACATCATGGTGCTTTGATCAGGTGGTGGTGGTGCAGATTGCCACCCCAGAAAAAGAACAGAAGAGAGAGTAGGGGTTAGTATGGATTTTGGAGCCACCATAAATAGTAATGATAATTAATTGAATATACAGAGCATCAGGATTAAACTAAAATGAAGTTATGAGAAAACCATGTTAAAGTAATCTGTTTTTTTAGCAGTTTTTTTAAAGTGCTCCACTGTATTAGACTGGTGATTTCCTATCCAGATTTTAGGTGCATAACAGCAGAATGCCGCCTCACCACTTCTTTTAAGTTTAACTCTTGGAATTCTAAGCAGACACTCATTTGAAGATCTAAGGTTACAATTTGGAATGTAAGGTGTCAGGCATTCCGAAATATAAGATGGAGCGAGATTATTTTAGGCTTTGTAAACCATAAGCAGTATTTTAAAGTCAGTTCTGAATGACACAGGTAACCAGTGTAGTGACATCAAAACTAGAGAAATGTGCTTGGATTTTCTTTTCCTAGTTAGGATTATTCCGTAATTGGAATTGATTGATGTCTTTTTTGGGTAGTCCTGAGAGGAGTGTTTTACAGTAATCTAGTCAACTGAAAACAAAAGCGTTATCTAATTTCTCAGCATCTTTCAATGATATAAAAGGTCTGAATTTTGCTATATTTCTTAAGTGAAAAAATGCTGTCCTAGTTATCTGATTAATATGCGATTTAAAATTCAGGTTAGAGTCAATAGTTACCCCTAAATTCTTTACCTCCGTCTTGACATTTTATCCTGATGCATCAAGTTTATTTCTAATAACCTCATTATATCCATTATTGCAAATCACTAAAATGTTAGTTTTCTCTTTATTTAGCTTAAGAAAAGTACTACTCCTCCATTCAGAAACACAAGCAAGACATTGTGTTTTAGTGAATCAACAGAGTCAGGGTCATCAGATGCTATTGATAAATATAGCTGCATGTCATCAGCATAGCTGTGGTAGCTCATGTTATGCCCCGATATAATCTGACCTAATGAAAGCATGTAGATCGAAAACACATAGATAAGTGTTGTGGCTAGCAGACGAGATTATAGATCTCTCTACATTTAAAAAATATGTATGGGTCAGAAACGATGCATTGCCATCAAGAAAGCATTACAGGTCAACAGTGTCCTTCCCACAACACTTACTCTGGTCATTTTTATGTTTGGATTTACCTTTGTCTCCTCGAGTTTCAGCCACACCCATCCATCGTACAATTCATATTTACTTGTACAATCTTAAATAACTTAAGTGCACTTACTGTATTTGAGTTCTCATATTTTTTTTTTTTGCTCTGTGTATTGTCTTCAGTTAAGATTTCTTATAATATTAAAGGTGTTGTATGTTGTGCTGTTTTATGTCATGATTTCAGATTTGTGGCTGTAACATACATTTCCTCCCACATTCCCAAAGAAGTGTTGTGTTAATTTGTTATTCCAAGTAGGCTTCTTTGTAAGGGTTAGTATGTAAATGGATTGGCACTCTGTCCAGGGATGTTTCCTGCTTTCCCAGTGCTGCTTAGATTGGCTGTCAACCCTTACTGCCCCACAACTGGCCCTGAATTGTATTTGGCTGTTTTGAAAATGTTATGTTTTGTTGCATGACAGTGAAGTTTCACTTTGTGCGGTTGTGCTTATGCTTATTGTTGAAAATCATTATATAAAATAAAAGTCATTTGTTTTGTTTTCTGTTGATGACTTAAAAATACTATGAATTTTATTATGCTTATGTTTTCATTTTTGTTTTACAACAGGTCCAGTAAGACTAGAAATCTCTGTTCAAAGTGCTTTGCTGGTAAGTGAACCTTTCTCACATAATTTGCCCTTTTGGTCAGATGGGCTTTAAATAAATCTAATTGTCAATTAGCACAACTGAAATTACAAATTTTGAGGACTACATAGCTGACAATGTAGCCATTAAATTAATCTCAACATTTTATTCCCTGTTTTTGAGGTGACAACTTTCAAATCTCAGTAAGTAAAAGAACAGTTTAGGGTTATTACCTATTTTATGGCATTTCTCTTCTTAATACATTTATTGTGTTTGGGGATCAGCATAAACTAGAAATTGTTCTCAACATTAAATTTCTATCTTGTGTTTTTGGGTTTGCCTCTCTAATTAAATAGTTCATTGAACAGATTTTGTGTATCTGTTTGTGTTCCCACTGTGTCTGCACATTTCAAAGCTGTATGATGTACACACACATTCTTTCAGTTTAAAAATGTCTCTACTGAAAATAACTGCATTCTGTGTGTTCCTTCAAATAAATATGGGTAATTCTTAGTTTTAATATACAGTATAATAAACAAGGAGTATTATGCAGTTTGGTATCTCAGCTTGCTGTTCCAGATATACTGTAGTCCTTCACTGTAGTTTTCAAGTTATTTGAATATTCTATTCTTCTAGCATTGTTACAGTACATGTTTCTTGATCAAAGTGAGCTAATTATTTAGAATGTAGTTTTTTTGTGTACAAATTAATTGGCTGCTTTAGCAGTTAGGCATCACTGTAATTTTAATTCACAAAGAAGTCTTGTCACATTGGTTCTGATGTAACTTTCTGGCACATTCATAGCATTCTGCTGATGTTCATCAGTAGTATGAATGTTTTCCACTAATTAATTCATGTTTAATTTGATGATGGCTTTGTTGATGAATTTTGTTCTGTTCTATTCAGAAAACATTTTTCAGTTGCCATTTTTTTTACCTTCAGAATGAGACTGGTTTAATGACTTTTACTTGCTGTCATGTTTATATATCAGAAGTCCTGCAATATTTCAGTGAGTCATTAAAAATATTTGCTGCTTTGTTTAAACATTCCTTTGTGTTTGAAGATAAAGTAATTTTATTTGAATAGACATTTTTTTTTAAAAGTATATGAAACTTTAGTCTGTGGTGAATTACATCTTTTAAAACATGACTTGCGAGTTCAATTTTAGTAAGTATCAGAATGCTACAAAATGTTTGCCTATGTGTTCAAAGGGGGAAAACACGCAAAAATTATCACCCAAGAAACTGAAATCTGGCAGCCAGAGTGTTTTGTAGTCATTGAATTTGGAAAGGGTGTTCTTGTCTATCAAAAAGAGTCAGCCTGAAGGTAGTGTGATGGCTTTATAGTCCAAACCACATTGCCTTAGTAACTTTGAGTTATCTGTAAAATAAGTATGTGAAAATAACGTAGGTCAAAGTGACTATGACATTGTTAATGTTTGAGTTGGCATACTTTTTACATACTCAAACAAAATTATAAGGTGAGATTTCTGTTTTAATTCCATTCATAAACCTTCCCACTTAACCAAACTGGGGGGAAAAAAGATGATTGATATGTAATTCATTTCTTATTTTCCCAAATAACACTACTCCACAGTGTAATCATGATGGAACAAACACTTGATAATTTTAATTCATGATGTCATAAACTGAGTTTATTTTTATCAAATGTATAAAAAAAGGAAAGAAAAATGAATTTATAACTTAAGCAGATTACTTGGCAACTTTCTGTGTTATCGTTGTGAAGTTAGGTATATTTTAAGCATCAGTAAAATGAATTCTCATATGCAAAGTATTTCACTGTGCATTATGAAATTCAAAAACAGAATAATAATTTAATAGATATATATTTTTTTAATAAACATGCTTAACTATTGTAGAAGACCTGCCTTGGAAGATTTTTGTACAGCATGTTTTATTTAACTTACAAAAATACCCATTTAATTGTTTTCATCTTGCTAAGACTGCAAGCAATATAGTTCTCATAGAAACCGTATTAGTATAGCTTATAACATGAATATATATAACATATATTTATTTTATTTATTTATTTAACAAGAAAGGGCTTTATGGTGAGCACACAAATAAAAGTAGTATTAAGTTGTCAATTTTTTTTTTTTTTTGTAGCATTGTGTAGCATTATCAATCCAGGATAAGCTAAAAGAAAAATTAAAAGAATTGTGTAGAAAGTCCTTAAATTTGACAATGTTTAAACATATGTTTAAAGGAAAAAATAGGATTATGAATAAAACAATACTGTACCAATTTATATTTATCACTATACAAGTGTAAAGTGTTTTAATAAAAATACAAAATCAAATTTCTGAATTTCTTTATCGTAAGGAAAAAATGCATAATAAAACTCAAATTAAAAAACGACAAGCTCCAGAACTTAATTACAGTGTTTTTCCTTTGCTTCATAGTAAAACTTATCAGCACAGCACAGCACAGAAGGTCTGCTGATTTTAAAGACCCGGTAATTAGCTTGTGGATTCTGGACAGGATCAGTAATATACAGTTCAGTTACAAATTTTTCTTCATTCAGACCAGATTTACAGTATTGAAAGCTACTTTACTGCAATACCATTTGATAATATTCCCATTTCATGATCATGCTGTATGTCAATAAATGTTGAATTTACAAGATGCTGTAGTATTAACCCTGAAATCTTTTGTTTTGTAAATGAGAGTTTTTCAAATGTATATTTAAAGTCCTACACTGTCCACAATGTTGGACTGCATCTAATTGGATTGTGTTTTGAACATGACCTCATATTTAACATTAGCCTGTCCCCCTTGGTTCTACCTGCTTAGTAGTGAAACAGGACAAACTTCAAAAATCAATAAAAAATGTTTTAAAAAAATTGTATTGAGAAGACTTTATATTGATAACTTTCATACCCAAGGGCCTCTTGATATACAATATTTTTGGTTTATCTATCAGGGGCGAGAATGGAGCTGTGATCTTTTTGGCAAAAATGTAAAGTTGGCAAGACCAAGTGGATGGAAAGTACGCTCCAATGCCAGATATTGCCACTGTATCTGATCATGTTCAGTTCTGATGGGAGAGCATCCCCCGCGTGGGGAGAAGAGCATGTAGGCGTGATATCTCTGCCAATGAGGAGGTACCCTCAAAAACACATGTGGCTGTGATTTGTGTCTCAAAAATGGCAAATGATACTCTTTAACAATCTCTAGATGATAATGTCTGCTGAACAAACTGGTATCGCTAACTAAATGGAGGCAATGTATGCTGCCACACATGGCAAGAGGTAGAGCAACTCGAACGGAGGCTGGCGCGTGAGTGAGGATAGCCCTGCCTACTCCTGAGATGCCCCCTCCCCCTTCCTTTTGGCTTGCAGCCTGTCTCATGGATTCATGTGAATAAATCGGTGCCGTAACCAAACTAAAATATAACGTGGTGAGAGAAAAGTTTGAAATAATCCGAAATGTTAAAGCGAAGTATAGAAAAAAATCCAATCTAAATCTGTTAAGTAGTCCTGTCTTGAAAAGCAGACAGACGTACAGATGGATGTTGGATTATAGAGAGAACTAGCAAAATACCCGCTCTTCGCAGCAGAGAAGTAGTGTGTTAAAGAAGTAATGAAAAAGAAAAGGAAAAGGAAACATTTTAAAAATAACATGATTGACAATGTAATTGTTTTGTCACTGTTATGAGTGTTGCTGTCATTTATATATACATATATACACATACTTTACACTGTACTGTGTGTGATTTTTTTTTTTTTTTTGGTTTCTTTGTGTTGAACTTCGCTTCAATTTTTACCCCCTGCAATGGCTCCCAAACGTACTCCTTCTTCCAAGGCTGGTGCTGAGCCTAAACGCCAACGAAGAATGATGATGATCGCTAAGAAGGTGAAACTTCTGGATATGTCGAAGGAAGGGAGAACGTTTACGGCTGTGTCTGCAGACTGACTAAGGATCTGCAAGAGCGGTCACAGGAGTGGGACGACGATATGGTTCGATCGGTCCAATTTTGCAGCAAGGTCGACGATGTCATGACCGCCTACAAGCTGCTCTTTGATAGGAAAAAGAAGCAGAGGCAGCAACTGCCGATCACAATGTTTTGGCAGCCTCGCAAAAAAGAGCCAGTTCCTACTGCTACTACTACGGATACACCTTCGGAAACCGTGGAAGAGGTGCCCCAGGAAATGGCACTGCCGTCTGAAGAGACGTAAAATACAGTCATCAGCTGCGCAGTAAAAGTCGTCATCACCTTCATCGTCATCATTTTTACTGCACAGCATATTCATCACCATCATCACGTCATATATAGGTACGTGTATTTCGCTATACAGTAACTGTAAACTTACCTACCGATTTCATATTGATTAACAGTTGTCCCTGTTGTTCATAGAGTAAAGGGTGGGTTGTAAACAGTACAGGGAGCGTGTAAAAATTTCCAATTACACGTTAAATAATTAAATAAATATGGTGTTCCCTACTTCGCGGAGATTCAGTTATTGCGGCCGGCCTTGGGACCTATCTCCCGTGATAAACGAGGGATTACTGTAGTTATAGAGTTTAATTAGTTCTGGGCGGTATGACCAAAATTCTATATCATGGTATTTTTTAAAATTATACCGGTTTCACGGTATTTGACAGTATTTTTTTCCCCATGCATGAGTGGATGTTAACCACATTTTCCACTGCAATTACTGCAGTAGACTGGCTAAGAATAACCAATTCCACTGTCATGAGAAGTGTACATTGTACAAAAAAACATTTTAATTTGCACATTGTATTAATACAGGTTTGCATGGCCCCATAAAGTGATGGTTTTCAAGGGGGTGGCACTAATGAAGGGAAACAATCACATTGCATGAAATTTGCAGTCAAAATATAGAACCAATTTATTGAACAAATTTTGCAAACGACTTAAACTATAATTTTGACAACATATTTTCAACCATCCAAAGAGGAATTTAGACTAGTACAATATCCAGAGGTGCTTGTCAATAGTTCTATTGCACTGAGCATGTCTTAGAAAAGGAATAAATAGTAAAGATTTTTTGTAAACCAACTACACTTTCTGTTAATGTTAACAATCTCTGTCCACTGACACGTTAAAGTGACTTTTTAAACAACTTTACCATCATTAATTTGCATAATATTTAAACTAATAATAATGACAATAAAATAAATAATAGTGCAACTTCCAGCAATAATACAATTACTTCATGGCTTCAAGCCCAGGTACATTACACAGTATCCACCAAATAAAAATAAAATAAAATAAAACAAGTGCAACTTGTTGGTGATGACATCTTTACCAACTGAACCATCATATTGCTAATTGCATTAATATGGACATTGCTTCAAGCTAAGCTATATACTTAAATAATAAAACTGCAACTTGCATTCATAATGCTACTTGTGGTATAGCAGGTCCGTGGCTTCAAAAAAAAAAATGTGGCCAGTTTTTAAATACAGTTAGCTGTGTCCGTTTCCGCGGGCACAATTGCAAGACCGTGGGGAGTTGATGAGGTAATTGGGGCAAGTCGCACCTGCACGTGTGGGTGCGATTGTTCTCAATTGCTTCATCGGCTTCATGTGGCTTATGATTAAGGTGCTGCACCCACGAAGACATATTTATGGGCCGGCAGGATAGGGGGAAGGAAAAAAGTAAAGATAGAACAGAAGAAGGTTAAAGAAAGGAAAAGGCAGTCATGGCAGACGAACCAGACACCAGGAAGGATAAGGCAGCACGAGCTTGGGCTCCGTGAGGGAGCGCAGGCTAAGGCGCTTTAGGGGCTGGTTTGCCCCACTGACTAAGCGTGTAGAGTGGGGCGAGCAAGATGTAAGGCAATAATAGTAATAATATTTTTTTTTTTATCAGGCATTTACATTAGTAGTAAATCTCAAAGTCCTACATATAAATATTTAACAAAGACAAAACAAGATAAAAACAGAGATAAAACAACAATAAATATTGGCATTCTTGTTAATATGCTTTCTTAAATTAAAAAAAAGTCTTTAGCTGTTTTTTTTAAAACGGTCCACAATCTGCTGTGTTCTCAAGTTCTCTGTTAGGGCATTCTAGAGCTGTGAAGCAGCAGTATTATCCAGTACTATAGAAACAGCAGTCACATATTTGAAAATAATAATGGTCCACATCCGACCTTTTAAAACAAAAGTATCTCCAGACAACAGACATGACTCCTTTTTATGGCAAAAGTTCTTTTGTGTCATCATGTTCAACTTTATTGCCTGGTACAGCTTCAGTTTAAGAAAGTTCTCTGTACATTTTTACCATACAATACCTCCACTAACGCATGTACTCCGTTGCACGCATGTTTAGCGATGTAGCAGTGAAAAAGGTCCCCCCATAAACAGTTTCCCACTGCGCCATGTTCTGAATGTTGTTTAGGCTATTTAAACCAGTGATGCAGTATAAGAAAAATCCATATCATAACAAAAATAAAGAACAGTTTTTCGGTATGAACTGGTATACCTCCCAACACTAAGTTTAATAGCAATATTGTGCACTATCATTTGCCTTTTCAATTGCTCTTAATTTATATACTGTATTTAATCATCAGTAAATTCTTGGGTGGACTATAAGAATACTGTTTTTAGTTTGAGGATTTTTTTCCAAAGCATCAGTGTATACAGCAAAATTATTTGTTTTATTTTTATACACTTTGAAAGAAGAAATTGTAAGTCATACCTTACTGCTGATAATGACATGGATAAAATTCATTAAGCTCACAGTCTTGCTAAGAAGAGTATATAAAAAGGAACATTTTGGAACTGAGACTAAAACCAACATAAACAGCAGGAGAAAATTTTATTAGTTTTTAATTTAATCCATTGAACTTTATTAATGGTTGAAAGGAAAACAACAACTATACATGCTTACTGTATTATAAAGAATAACAATAAATACCATCATATACCAAAAAGTATCTAAACAGGTTTTGTTCTTAACAGTAAAATTTATAACGTGGTGTTAGTATGGCTGCAGTGATCACAATTACTACAGCCTGAATTTATTAATAGTGATAATTGACATTTACTACAATTCCATTTAGTCCTCCCGCCCTGTCAGAGGTTGACCTTTCCCAGTTAAAGACTGATCTAAAGTTTTGTTGTAATTAAGCACAGACACACTTATAGTAAGTGTAAGGGCACTAGCAAATCAAAGGCACACACAGCACAGTTAGTCCTGTGATTTAAATGCTTCAAGCATCTAGGAGTCTGATCCCAACCAGCATCCTTTACTCATTGTGCTTATTTCTTTTCTGTTTGTAGCAGATTCCAGAAAAATAGAGAATTAGTAACTTTGAACCAAGATCACCTGACACTTTTTAGATATTTCAACCTAAAAGAAGAAAGTCTTCTGTAATTTGGAAATGTTTGATAGTTGCACACTTCTGAAAATAGAATAACTCCTCAGAAGCATTTATAAAGCCATTTAAAAATTAAACCATATACCATGAAGAGTGCATGAAAGCTAAACAGACAACACAAAGTCTGAATAGCATTAGGTTCTTGACACAGGTAACCATTACGTGTTTGCTCTAATGCATGTCTGTATGCAGCAGGCTATCGAAAGTAAAATCAGATAACAATAGTCATCGTGTTTTATGTATCAAACAAAAAGGTTCTGATTAAACACATTTGCTTTACTTAATTCCAAATATTAGACAAAAGTTTACATGCATCTGAAACAGGTAGCACTTTATGTAGCTTTGACTGATTTGTGATTGAGTAGAACAATGTAAACATGCCTGAACATAGCAGTTTATTATAGTGAGGAGTAATTTAGTCTGAAAAGCAGATAATGCTTTAAGTAAGTGTGCCTTTTGTTACAATACTTTCCTCAAGAACAGGGACACAGTACTAAGTTCGGTAGCTGCATGTAAAAATAAGTTATATCTAAATTTCTACTAGAGCTTGCAATATTTTCATGTTTAAATTTTATTAATTTTTATTCATAAATTACCAGGAAGAGCTGTGAGAAAATGTGACTTAATTTTGAGGAAGTTGATCCGATGTTGATGTTTATATTTGCAAGGAACAACACCTTCCTCATTTTTATTCTCTGTTGTCATTTTATTACCCTGGCCAATTACTGACTTTAAGGAGAAATAAACTTTTTCCTCATGTTAATCCAGACAAAATGACAAAGAATTGCCCCACAGTATTAATTGTTTTTCCCCCCTCACTTTTTGGCATGTAAATGACAGATTTTGTACTTGATGAACTACACTGATCTTTTTCTTGGTATTCAGTAAACTTTTCTTATTACTGTAACATTATTGGCAACAGTGGAGTGGAAAATTCATTGAGCACAATGAGAAATGTGAAAAACTTAATGAGGACAAGTATGTTAGATGACTGTTTACCTAAATGTGCAGGATTAGTGTTTACCAAACCATGATTCTTTACCACAAGAATAAACTGTCAACGTTATTACTAAGTTTGGACAAATAAGTGCCAACAACTTCTGTTCAAGCAACAGTGACTTAACTCTCATACAGTGCCCTCCATAGTGTTTGGGACAAAGACACATTTTGCCTTGATTTACCCCTCTGCTCCACTATTTAAAACTACACATCAAACAATTCAGACATGATTAAAGTGCACATTGCAGTTGTTAATTTAAGGTTATTTGCATACATTTTTTTCGAATCCTGTAGAAATAACACTTTTTATACATGGTCCCCTCATTTCAGGGCACCACAATGTTTGGGAAAATTGGGGTCACAGGTTTTTGTGATTACTCAGGTGTTTTTCATTGCTTCCTTAGTGCAAGCAAAAGATAACTGGGCTTGCTTCTTCCCTTTGGAGTCTGTAGTTGCTGTTCTTCAATGTGAGGATAAGCGCTTTGCCAGTGAAAGTCAAGAAGCCATTATGAGGCTGAAAAACTTGAATAAAACCATTAAGTTAAAAATTTAGGATTACTTAAATCATCTGTCTAGAATATCATTAAGAAAAAAAAAACACACACTCGTGAGCTCATTACTCACAGTTACTGACAGCACCTTCTCCTGTTCAGAGGTAGTATTACTTTTTTTTTTTTGTAGCCTTGCAGCTGCTCCCAATAGCATTTTAGAATTAATAAATTAGATGGTATTTGAGATTTGCTTTTTAATATTACTCATATTATCAACCTATTAGCCTGTTAAAATTTATCTTTTTCTTATTTGTTCAGTTGGTCTTTGAGTGTTCTTTTATTTTGTGGTTTGCAGGAAATACTGCACCCACAAGAGATTTCCCGCACAGCTTCATATTTGTATATCCTAATGACCTATAAGGCATTAAAGTTGTTTGCAAGTGTGTGTTTTTTTTTTTTTTTTCTTTATATAATTGCTTTTCATTCTCTTATTGAGAATAATTTCTGTTTTACTCTTAACATATACCTTTGTGGTTATGTACAAAAATATTTTGTGATTTTTGTACTTTTATAGTTGCAAATATTTGTGAGTGACCCGAGCTTGTACTCCGTAAAGGGCACTGCATTGTAATAATAAGTAATTAAAACTACAGCCCATAACTGCTGGAATAAGTTTAGGCCTCCTATGATGATGAATTAGGTTAAGTATGTTTTTAGAGTGTCATGCTATTTTAAAACACCATCATTGATTTCACTGTCACTACCATTACTTCGATCATTTTAAGATGTGGGACTGGCCTGCAATGATTTACTTTTCTGTTACTGGCTCATACAAATATTTCCTTGCACAAACAGTGTACTAGATAATGTTACTTGTGTGACACTAATGAATGTTAACTGGCATACATTTAAATTTATTGCCACAACAGAGGGAAAAAATCTCTTTGGTTAATGATGGAATATTTGCTTTGGAAATAATATTTTCTATTTTCTTAACAGCTTATTATGTGAATTTAATGCTGTTCATTTTTTATTTTGACAATGTTAATTATGAATTCTTTTTGACTAAAACTGTATTAGCAAAGCCTACTAATTAGTAATAGAAAATATTCTAATTAAGTAATACATTTGTAATGATGTAATTGTATATTTGTGGAATATTAGATATATTTTCTTTAATGAAGTAGAAAATGCATTTAGCTAATTACAACATAAGCATTTAAAAAAATAAAGTTGTTGTAACCTTTACTTTAACATTTTTAGCTTGTAATAATTATTTTTTTAGAACAAACTCAAAAGAATGACACAACCTAGGCTTGGTGTTTTGAAAGTGGCATCCAGCACCATATTTAATTTAATATAAATAACAATTAGGGCAGTAAGTTCACATCTCTAATGTTGTTAAATTGATAAATATCACTACTTGGTTGTAATATTGAATATAAAATTAAGGATATTCTGAAATTTGTTCTTAAAATGCATTTTATTAACAAAAAAGTAGTAGTATGTTGTTTTAAAATACTGTTCAGGTCATAAGAAAGTGGAACTAAGAAACTGTTTTAATCTTTTACAAAAAAGTACAGTACATTTTGCATTTTTGTTTTGAATAAATTAGTGTTCTAACTGTTGAAACAGTTTTGATATCCAAGGAATGCTTGTCGCCCGTTTTATACTCTGGGGTAAAAAAAAAAAAAGTGGAAATGTTTTCCTAGTAGCATCCTGTTGTAATGATAAAGATTTTGTGTTAGGCTTTTGAAAGTACCTCCTTGTTTTTCTAGTCAGATCAGTCCGCCTGCAATAGAGGGAGCCAGCAGGCTTCCTTCTTTCAGGCGATGAAAAATAATCTGATGGTGATTACTTTATTTTCTTTTAATTCATGTGAGTTATGACTATCCCTGTATATAGTCAAGCTAAGGATAATGGTAAAAGGAGAATTTTATATTTCTTGGCATGATTCACACTTTGTAGGCTATATAAAGTAGCAAAGAATGTAGTATTTGGAAAGCAGGTGCTGTTTAAGAAAAAAATCATATGATTTGAGCATCTGTCTGTTCCTACAAGCCATTGTAAGAAATAACCACTGAAGAAATCGAATTGCATAAACAATAGTAGGATAATAGCCAGAATATAACTTGATGAATGGGAAATTGCCATAACTCCGCCAACAATGACTACTGCGAGCAGACAAGCATTAATGAAAATAATACCAAGAAAAATAATACCAAGAATCTGATAATGTATTACTTCTAGTTAAGTTTTGTTGTTGTGAACATGCCTCAGAAACATGGTAGTCATGTTTTCTTAAACCAAACCTTTGCTACTTCAATGTGGATGTATTCTATACGTTTTAGAGCTTTTTTTCCCACCAAACTTGGACCCCGGTACCCACTAGTTCCATTCTAAAATAATGAGAGGACTAGTTATTTTTAGAAGAAAATATTTGTGGAGAATTAATATGTACCATGATTATGCAGAAACCTTAAGTTGAAGAATACCAAACTTAGTCTTCTTCTTAAGAACCATCTTCTTAAAAGATAATAGCGGTCAGCCAGATTGAAGCGAAGTGTAATCTTATTCAGCAGAGATTTCAGGATGAGCTTTAATTTATATGGGCTCACAGGCTTAAAAAAAAACAAGAAATGTCTTGTTGAAGTTTTCAATACTGATGCACACTGAAGGCCTTCATGATAATAGATTAAGACTCTGATAAGCCAGATTTCATCTTTGAGTTCCACATTAATAGAGTTTAATGACATAATACACAGAAAGGGTATCATCAAAAAATGTATACAGACAATTGCCAAAAATTCTAAAACTATCTAATTCTAAAAGTTTTGGGTGGTTATATTTTGGCTTTGTTAGTATTTGAAAGGTAGCACAGAATGTATATATGTCATCTGCATCTTTCTTTTCTCTTAATTGTGAAGCCCTGAAAATAACTACTTTATCATATGAAAGCTCTGACTTATTCTCGGCAACAGCTCAATCCAGGAAGGCAGTGACTTCTGCAATAAAAAGAGCCTGTGGAGGTAGAGGTTTAACCATTTCTCTTGAGACATAAATGTATTTGGCAGGTTTTAAACTTAATAGGTTTGGTGCAAGATATACTGTATTAAAATTGAGAAGACTATACATTCCTCACTTTCAGCTGTAGTTCTTATCAGATCTGTAAATCTGGAAATATTTAGAGATAACATAAGTGCCAAACAAAGCTTCATCTCGTTCTCCTTGCTTTTCAGCATTGCTAATACTCATCATAATTTGGACTTGATTACTTTTAATGGCATTCATTACCAAGTCTTCTTAAACACAGAATTAACTGGTCAAAACCTACTCTCCTTCTTTCAGATCACATTTGTCTTTTTTTTTTCTCCATCTGCCCCATTAGCAAGCTTGATTACTTATCTTGGCTTTACTTCTTTGCTTCATTTTAAAACATCACTGTGTTAAATTAACATTGTGTTTTCAAAAGGTGTCATGGAGTCCCTCACCTCTTGTCCTTTTCTCCCATCATATTTTCATTCTAGATTGGCAATCATCATTTGGATTTGGTCAGCAATATATTCCCCCCAATGTTAATGTGATATCAGATCCCTTCTTTTCTGTTTTCTTTGACTGTCAAAAAACCCTCTATTTAACATTTCATCCCTATTCATGAGAGGTCATCAACAGACTAAGAAATGTATAACTAGGTGTCTGTCTATCATCCATCTGATCTGGAGCTTATATGATTTCCCATCAGTCAGTGAATGCTACACGACAGTACAACTCTACCGTCACATTCTCTCAAATTAAATTCATACTCCCTAAATTTAGATGTGTCATCTTTTATTTGGTTTAATTTTGCTTATACAATATAAATATATTGTTTATACAAAGTGATGTTTAAAGATTAGAGTGTAATAATTTTGCTAATGCAGATCTACGGAATCCAAATCCAAATTTATGTATGGTGTCAAGTACATGATCCCATCAATGCATCCATGAGCAGCATGACATCAAGGTCATTTGGATGAAATTAAGTTATATCACCTATACCTAATGTCTTAAGTTGAATAATAGACCTTTCTCCCTGGGACTTTTGATATTTGTGGTTCAAGCATGACTCATCAAAATGTAATGTGTAGTTGCTTTCCTATCAGAGCAAATAAAACACTGCATTTTTCATTGGAACCATAAGTGTTACAGCTACAGTCGGTTGAGCAGTCAGTAACTTATAAACTACAGTTTTGGCTTCCTGTGTTGGGTATACGGTGAAAGTAAATTGCTCATGTAGAAATTAATCTCAGTGGCATATTATGGAGTAAAGTCTGAAAAGCCATTCACAGAGTTTTAAACTATTCTATAAGGCCAAAAGAAATTTCTTCACCAGCATGTCACATACAATGTAAGCACTCTAATCGACCACCCTTCAAATTAGTGAGTTACTGAGTTTTGATGATGTTTCCTAATATAGGATGATGGTTTCAAAATTAATATTTTTTCCATCTTCACCTTGTAATCATGTTAGATAACTGATATTACAGTAAATGCACTTTCCATTTTTATTTATAATTATGTTTACTTTTACATTTTACTTTCTTAGCAGATGGCTTTTACGCAGTGACTTACAAAAGGTGTAAACAGTTGAGTAACATTAGGCTTGGGCCTGTTTGTTCAGCAAGTGGAATAAGTCAAGTTACAAAATTTGATTGCCACAAGTGAAAAGATATAATGACTCATACATACATTTACAATCAATAAAACAATTACATTTAAATAACCAAAAATATAAAGTATCGTAGCTCAGTTTTTTTTCTTCCTCTTTTCAATTAGACAGATATTCACAAAATATATGGGTCTTCAATTGCTTCTTGAATACACTGATTGAATCAATAGTACGGATGGAGGTGGGCAGCCTGTTCCCACACAGAACCTTGCATGATAAGAATCTGGATTGAGACTTTTTAAGAATTTTAAGACTGAGCACTTATGCTATCTGTGTGTTTTACAGTAAAATTCTATGTTCGAGAAAAATATTTTCTGTTACGTTAATGAACACAATAAGCAAATATTAAATTCAGTACAGTTAAAATTTAGTACAGGCGAATAGAAATGAAACTCTGCTCTACCAAAATTAGTAGTTGCACTTAAAAGTTAACATTGATTAGTGGCTCTGACTTATCTTTGTATACAGTGCATCTGAAAAGTATTCACAGCGCGTCAGTTTTCCCACATTTGTTATGTTACAGCCTTATTCCAAAATGGATTAAATTAATTCTTTTCCTCAGAATTCTACACACAACACTCCATAATGACAACGTGAAAAATGTTTACTTGAGGTTTTTGCAAATTAATAAAAATAAAAAAATTAAGAAAGCACATGTACATAAGTATTCACAGCCTTTGCCATGAAGCTCAAAATTGAGCTCAGGTGCAACCTGTTTTCCCTGATCATCCTTGATATGTTTCTGCATCTTAATTGGAGTCCACCTGTGGTAAATTCAGTTGATTGGACAGATTTGGAAAGGCACACACCTGTCTATATAAGGTCCCACAGTTGACAGTTCATGTCTGAGCACAAACCAAGCATGAAGTCAAATAAATTATCTGTAGACCTCCGAGACAGGATTGTCTTGAGGCACAAATCTGGGGAAGGTTACAGAAAAAATTGTGCTGCTTTGAAGGTCCCAATGAGCACAGTGGCCTCCATCATCCGTAAGTGGAAGAAGTTCGAAACCACCAGGACTCTTTCTAGAGCTGGCCGGCCATCTAAACTGAGCGATCGGGGGAGAAGGACCTTAGTCAGAGAGGTGACCAAGAACCTGATGGTCACTCTGTCAGAGCTCCAGAGGTCCTCTGTGGAGAGAGGAGTACCTTTCAGAAGGACAACCAACTCTGCAGCAATCCACCAATCAGGCCTGTATGGTAGAGTGGCCAGACGTAAGCCACTCCTTAGTAAAAGGCACATGGCAGCCCTCCTGGAGTTTGCGAAAAGGCACCTAAAGGACTCTCAGACCATGAGAAACAAAATTCTCTGGTCTGATGAGACCAAGATTGAACTCTTTGGTGTGAATGGCAGGCATCACGTTTGGTGGAAACCAGGCACCGCTTATCACTATGCCAATACCATCCCAACAGTGAAGCATGATGATGGCAACATCATGCTGTGGGGATGTTTTTCAGCGGCAGGAACTGGGAGACTAGTCAGGATAAAGGGAAAGATTACTGCAGCAATGTACGAGACATCCTGGATGAAAACCTGCTCCAGAGCACTCTTGACCTCAGACTGGGGCAACGGTTCATCTTTCAGCAGGACAACGACCCTAAGCACACAGCCAAGATATCAAAGGAGTGGCTTCAGGACAACTCTGTGAATGTCCTTGAGTGGCCCAGCCAGAGCCCAGACTTGAATCCGGTTGAACATCTCTGGAGAGATCTTAAAATGGCTGGGCACCGACGCTTCCCATCCAACCTGATGGAGCTTGAGAGGGGCTGCAAAGAGCAATGGGCACAACTGGCCAAGGATAGGTGTGCCAAGCTTGTGGCATCATATTCAAAAAGACTTTAGGCTGTAATTGCTGCCAAAGGTGCATCAACAAAGTATTGAGCAAAGGCTGTGAATACTTATGTACATGTGATTTCTGTTTTTTATTTTTAATAAATTTTCAAAACCTCAAGTAAATTTTTTTTTCCACAGTGTCATTATGGGGTGCTGTGTGTAGAATTCTGAGGAAAAAAATGAATTTAATCCATTTTGGAATAAGGCTGTAACATAACAAAATGTGGAAAAAGTAATGCGCTGTGAATACTTTCCGGATGTACTGTAAGTAGATGTAGATATTGTTAATTATTTTATAGATCATCTTTTTTCCTCAAATTTTATAATGTTTTGGAATCAACTACATGAAATTTAACCTCCAGTTTAAAATACATTTCAATATGAATGATAACATTACAAAGCAACATTTTAAAATGTATAGTGTGTAAAAATGTTAAAAGGTGTATTGTTGATGATTGTGTGTTATGATTCTGCTGTGTTTTTTTTGGGCTGCATGGTAGCCTTGCTCCCTTTCTAATTCAGCTTCTATTTGAAGCTCACACTCAGATTATGTCCATGTAGAGTTTGCATTTTATCTCCTGTTGGTGTGGGTTTTTATCTGGATCCTCTGGAATACTTCCAGCGTTCCCAGAGATTTTTGTGTTAGGTAAATTGGTCATTCCAAATAGGGCATTTTGTGAGAAAAAGTATGAATGTATGAATGAGAGTCCTGTGATTGACTGGCATCCCGTCCAAGGCTGTTTACTGCATCATGTCTAGTGCCATCCAGAGGCTCTGAACCCTAAAAACCTGAATTGGACTAATTTAGGCTTAGTAATGTTTTGGTTTATTTTTCTTTTTAATGTTGAACCTGTCGCAATGTCACCATTAAATTTAAATATAGCCGCTATGAAAAGTTGTTCCCAAAATAATGGAAAAAAAATTAGAATTCACCTATTCAGAATAATATATAATCCAAATAGAGCCTGACTGATTAATCACATGGCAGATTTCAGTAACCTAATCAGCACCGGCAGAAGTAACGCTGATCAAGGGCCGATACAGCCACGAGGATTTTCAGTGACAGGATTGGTTAAAAAAAAAAAAAAAAAAAACAGGACAGTGTGATCTCCACAGTGGAGTTTCAAGAAACTCCTTATTTCATACACTAGGCAAGTCTTGATTGTTCTTAGAGATTAAATGTATGAATTGTTTGTACATTTTGTACACAATGGTAGTTTTAAAAGATTGTTTTCTAAGCTTAACTAGAAAATCTATTTCACCATTGCCAGCAAAAGTTCATTGCTTTTCTTTGAATAGTAAACTTGCTTTTCCATTTCAAAAGCAGTTACGCCACGCCACAGATAATAAACATAAATGCTTAAGACTACACGTAACTTTTCATTTGCAGTGTGTTATTTGATTTTTTTTTTAAATTATTTATTAAATATTTTTGCACACCATTATATTGGCCAGATGTATCAGTTATCAGAAGTCACAAACATATTTATCAGAATCAGTTAGTGGCAAAAGTCTCTGATTGGTTGGGCACTAAATCCAAACAAGGACCTTTGTGGTCTCTAAAGGTTGTCTTCATTTCTAATGACTGTCATAACAAATTATTTAAAAAATGATCAATAGTACTGCAGTACTAAAGTCAAATGAGTTCCATGTCATACTGCATGTCGAACTTATTTTTTAAATTGTATTGGTCCTTCAAACTGAAGTTTAGTTAAATAACAAGTTTAATTTTGAGTTAATTGTTTTATATTTTAGACTCGGAGGTATCTTTTTTTTTTTATCCTATAGTAATACAGAGTCCTCATAATTGAGGACTTTTTTACATTTTAAAATAATTGTAGGATGTTTTAATAAAGCAGATACAAGAAATTTCCTCCAGTTAGATCCAGATCAATTTATGAGTGTATTCTTTTAAGCATTTTATAGTTGAGTACAAAGGTGGTTCTGGTTAATGAAAACTAAAATCAAATCTGAAGCTAAAAAAAAAAACATTCTTATAAAGTGATATAAAATAATTAACAAAAAGGAAATGAAAAACTAAAACTGAACTAAACCATTAAAGTAGCTGAAAAGACTAACTGAAATAAAATAATTTACTAAAAATATTTTTAGTTTTCATAACAATTGGACTTATGGAAGGGCTAACCTGGGTTGATATGGTTCCAAAATTAATCTGAATATATTAATAAGAATTTTATATTTAGTTTTTGAATAAATATTCCATCCATTAAGCTTTAACCCTTGTAAATTTTAACTCTAAAACCGAGAGTAATCCACCATGAGCCGCTCGCATATATTCATCCAGTAAACACGCTGTAGGTGATGGAGGGCGGGTGTTGACATAGCATTTGTGTTGACAGAGCAAGCTGAATGTGGGCACTTAAAGCATGTGACGAAGAAAACGATTTACTGTTTGATAATAGTCACAGTTCTTTAGGAGCTGAAAGTGACAGCATGATAGATTCTAGTCCAAGTGTTAGTGAAGCATACCAAGGTGATGATTTTGCTTTGAATGTGCTTGGCAAACTTTCAAAGCTGCAGTTCACTTGATCTCCAGGGCTCAAGACAGAAGTATTAGATACAAATGATTCCTTCAACCTGTTCATAAATTATGACATCTTAGCAATAATTCTGACTGAGCCCAAGATAGCCCAAGACAGAGTATGTAAACAGTAATTAATGGAGCAGTACACACTAAGCTATATTCCAGACTGCATGAGTCTGATATACATTATGATAAGCTGCTGCACTTCTTTACACTTCTTGTATATCAAGATGTAATTCAAATGCCTGAAGTTGGAATGTGCTGGTCAACAAAACAGTGACAGTATTGAGAGAAAAATCACGAGTTTATTTCTCCAGTGTCTGCGTTTTGTTGACAATAATTCACCTCCCACTTCGTACTGGAGAAATCCTTTTTGAGAATAAAACAACATTGATCAAGAGACTGACAGTCGGCATATAAGATCAGCATATTGTTGCTGACCAGTCACTTTTGTATTTAAAAGGCCATTTAACAATGAAGAGATGCAAACCTTGTAAAATGACAAGAGTTTGCAATGTCTCTAATGATCTACAGTTAGGTAGGTGAAGAGAATATTCCAACTGGTGAAAAACTAAACCTACTAATGTCTATTTGTGTTTATTTGTATTTTTTAATTCATCTTATTTTAGTTTTACATTCACAGCTCAAAATACCTGATATTGTGAAAATAATTTGCTGGCAGAATTAGGTTTAAAATATTTGTCTCTCTCTTTTCAATCTTCCTCTTTCTCTCAAAATAGGTAATTGAAATATCATACTCTTGTAGTCCTTAAGATCAGCCATGTCAAATATATTTCATGTATATAGCATTGTTGCACCAGGCTGGCACCCTGTCCAGGGATTTTTCCTGCATTGAAGGCAAGGCTGCTGTGATAGGCTCCAAGTTAGGAAACATATATATTACATTATTGTATATAGTGCATATTGTAAGCACATTGTCTTGGAGCAGGATATGTTGTGTGCTGTAGACATTTAGAGTTAAAAAACCTCAAACCATAAAATTAATGTCCCACAGACACAAAGTTGTCACTGCTTTTCAGGTAGTTGAACCTTGTGGGTTATTGAATAGCTGTATGTATTCTTGATTTTAAGCCAGCACACTGACACTGTTGAAGTTAAAGTACACATAGGATCAAAGCATTTCATTGAAGCCAACTATCTTTCTGAGTACACAAGAAGATAGCACCTACTTATTCATTGCCATATCCTTTGCTTATTGCAAGTAAGAAGGTGCTTTTAAAATTAATTTAATTTTATCATCTTGCATAAATATTGGAAAGGCTCTTTGGCCCAGAAAATAGGAAAAAAAATTGCTGTATTGGAATGTCATTGTTAATTTGAGAAAGTGAGAAATGGTTTAATAATGCTGCAGTACCTCAGCAGCATCTGGGTACTTTCTTTATGCTTATGGTGTGCTGCATAGGGTCTACTCCTGATCTGTGAAATCTGCTGAGGCCTAGGGGCAATCATCTAGCTTGGACTGTGATCTACTACAGCATCTTGTACTCAGAATTAATTTGGGAATGTTTGCACATCCAGGCTGAGCTAGTGTGTGTTTTTTCTAGGGAAGTTGGGTCATATACTGTACATACAAGATTTCCCATTTGCAATTGCATACTTGTGAGTCTCTTTTTAAAGTAAAATAATTAATTGTATAATGGCAGACAGTATTTTATTCAATAAGGCTATTGTTTGATGTGAAATGGCTATTGCTATTATATAGCACAGAACCAGAAATATTGAATAAGTCAGAAATGTTTCCAACTTTGATTATTTTCGTTTGTGTTCATGTGGACAACAGATCAGCTGGCTTCTCTTATTCAGTTCCCTTGAAAGTCATCATAATTTTCCACTTGACAAAAGATTTGTACACATTTATCCATTAACTATTTTTAATGTGAACTCTTATGCTGTAACATTACATTTCTTAAGTGTAAATAAACCATTTTCTATAGTTATTTAACTGAAGACGAAAAACTCAAAAATTAGTGTTTGCCTAACTATTAAAACCGAACACATTCATATTTTCTTAAGAACTCTTTTGCTGCAATAACAGCCTTAATACTTCGGGGAATTAAATATGTACCAGTTTTGCACAGAATTTATAGACATTCTCTTGATTGGTGGGATGGCGCCTCCAGACACCAGTTTTTAAACTGTGCCACATATTCTGTATAGGGTTAAAATCTAGGCCTTGACTTGGCCATTAAAAAACATTCATCTTCCTGTTTTTGTTGCCATATTATTGTCGCTCAGGCCTTATGCTTAAGGTCATTATGAATAGCAGTTCATAGCAGACTGGAACAAGTTATTCCACAATATTATGCGATAGTTGTGTCCATCAATTCCCTTAAACTCTGACAAGATTTCCAGTCCCAGCACATGAAAAGCATCACCATGGCATGATATTGTCACCACCATACTTCACAGTAGGTATGGTGTTTCTTGAGGTATGGGCAGAGTTAGTTTTGTGCCACACAAATCTCTTTGATGTCTGACCAACAAGTTCTTTTTTTTGGTCTTTTCCAACCAGAAACCCACCTCCCACATCTTAACTGGGTCTTTTTCATGCCTTGGAGCAAATGCCATACATGGTTTTATGTGGACCATCTTATGTTATGACTTATTTCTTGCTGACCTCCTGTAGAGTCCCATTTTATGTAAAGTTCATGAAATCATGGATCCATACACCTTCACTCCAGTTTCAGCCAAAGAGCACTGCAGACTTAAGCGAGTGATGGTTGGATTTTTAGTAGCCTCTCTCACCAGTTGACGTCTTGCTCTGATGTTTAGTTTTGAGGGACAGCCTGTTCTAGTAAGATGCTGTGATTAACCTTTCAGTTCCTGATGATGGATCCAACAGTGCTTAAGCTTTTTGGCCCTGGACTTTCTGTTTTTATGGGAAAAGTTATTTTTTGAGATATTTTTCCTTTGGGGTATCTGTGAAGCTCAAAAAAAATAATTACTATTATTAATGAAGTTATAGTACTACTGACATGACATCCGGTCTTAAAGGGTTTTTTTCTGCAGGTTGCCAGTTCAAAAGAATTTTGTTTTCTCTGCATACAAACACAGATACATACAAACTACAATACTGATACAATTCTACTTTGAGCAAAACTTTTTGAAGCAGTTTCTGTTGTTGTGGAATACTCATTGCATTTTTCCAAAATGAGTTTGTTTTGAATTTGCATCCCACTTGTTTGTAACATTATCACATGGGCGTACCCCTACACATAGAATGTTCTTATTTGGAGGAATAGGTGGACTGTTGCTTGTTTGCCCATGCTGTGGCTTTACATGTTTGATTTGCAAGTGTTAGTGCTTCCACGCAGTCAGATTGAAATCTAATTGGTCCATCTGAGATTTCCTTGGGATTTGTAAATCTATCACATCCCTTCTATACTCCAACCAGGAATTGACAACAGCTATAGAAAAATAATGAAAAAATGGCCCTCAGGCCCCATTTTCTTCCTCTATCACAACTCTGTATGTTGACATCAGAAAATAATGCCTGTCAACTCCCCCCATACTTTTATTGTATAGATGAACAATTTCTGGTGTGCTAACTTAGATGTGTTTTGATTTGCTTTTGCTCCATCTCTTCACCACATTTCTTTTGCCCACTGACACAAAGTTAGATGCTACATTGATGGTGATGTCGCACCATCTAACTACCGCTATTTTACCATCAGTGGATACTGACTTATCTGTACTGCCCCTACCTGATTTTTTTCATATCATCATCATAGGACATTTTTCCAACCTGTTTCTTCTAATAGGCCCAGCAACAAAAATGTTCTTATCCCTCAGGTGACACAACAGTGGCAACAGTGTAAAATAATTGTGTCAAAATAATTTATGGCCTGAATACTGTAGTATTTGACACGAGTAGAGAACAATGGCCCCAGTTGCACCAAATTCCTTCTTTTGTTGCTATCGACTGGTGTTCTCGATCCATGTGTGATAATCGAGTAATATATCGGACCTGACTCCCCACACAGCATAAATAATTTGATGCCCCATGGATTTGGTTTGCCTTTTATATTTACTCTGTTTTGATGGCTATCTTTGAATGGAATTATAGATTCATCAGTGCATAATTTCTCCTATATTATATGTGTGTATATATATATATATATATATATATATATATATATATATATATATATATATATATATATATATATATATATATATATATATATATATATATATATATATATATATATATATATATATATATATATATATAGTGTGTGTGTGTGTGTGTGTATATATATATATATATACACACACACACACACACATATATATATATATATATATATATATATACACACTCACCTAAAGGATTATTAGGAACACCTGTTCAATTATTTATTAATGCCATTATCTAATCAACCAATCACATAGCAGTTGCTTCAATGCATTTAGGGGTGTGGTCCTGGTCAAGACAATCTCCTGAACTCCAAACTGAATGTCAGAATGGGAAAGAAAGGTGATTTTAGCAATTTGGAGCGTGGCATGGTTGTTGGTGCCAGATGAGCCGGTCTGAGTATTTCACAATCTGCTCAGTTACTGGGATTTTCACGCACAACCATTTCTAGGGTTTACAAAGAATGGTGTGAAAAGGGAAAAACATCCAGTATGCGGCAGTCCTGTGGGCGAAAATGCCTTGTTGATGCTAGAGGTCAGAGGAGAATGGGCCGACTGATTCAAGCTGATAGAAGAGCAACTTTGACTGAAATAACCACTCGTTACAACCGAGGTATGCAGCAAAGCATTTGTGAAGCCACAACACGCACAACCTTGAGGCGGATGGGCTACAACAGCAGAAGACCCCACCGGGTACCACTCATTTCCACTACAAATAGGAAAAAGAGGCTACAATTTGCACAAGCTCACCAAAATTGAACAGTTGAAGACTGGAAAAATGTTGCCTGGGCTGATGAGTCTCGATTTCTGTTGAGACACTCAAATGGTAGAGTCAGAATTTGGCGTAAACAGAATGAGAACATGGATCCATCATACCTTGTTACCACTGTGCAGGCTGGTGGTGGTGGTGTAATGGTGTGGGGGATGTTTTCTTGGCACACTTTAGGCCCCTTAGTGCCAATTGGGCATTGTTTAAATGCCACGGGCTACCTGAGCATTGTTTCTGACCATGTCCATCCCTTCATGACCACCATGTACCCATCCTCTGATGGCTACTTCCAGCAGGATAATGCACCATGTCACAAAGCTCGAATCATTTCAAATTGGTTTCTTGAACATGACAATGAGTTCACTGTACTAAAATGGCCCCCACAGTCACCAGATCTCAACCCAATAGAGCATCTTTGGGATGTGGTGGAACGGGAGCTTCGTGCCCTGGATGTGCATCCCACAAATCTCCATCAACTGCAAGATGCTATCCTATCAATATGGGCCAACATTTCTAAAGAATGCTTTCAGCACCTTGTTGAATCAATGCCACGTAGAATTTAAGGCAGTTCTGAAGGCGAAAGGGGGTCAAACACCGTATTAGTATGGTGGTCCTAATAATCCTTTAGGTGAGTGTATGTGTATATATATGTATGTATGTATGTATGTATGTATGTATGTATGTATGTATGTATGTATGTATGTGTGTGTGTGTATGT
The DNA here is from genome assembly GCF_016835505.1 of Polypterus senegalus. Lineage (NCBI taxonomy): Eukaryota > Metazoa > Chordata > Cladistia > Polypteriformes > Polypteridae > Polypterus > Polypterus senegalus. The sequence continues at coordinate 197,631,709 of NC_053156.1, read as the reverse complement.
GTGTGTGTGTGTGTGTGTGTGTGTGTGTGTGTGTGTGTATGTATGTGTATGTGTATATATATATATATATATATATATATATATATATATATATATATATATATATATATATATATATATATATATATATATATATATATATATATATATATATATATATATATATATATATATATATATATATATATATATATATGTGTTTATATATATATATATATATATATATATATATATATATATATGGGTTTTGTTATCCGAGTTATTAAATTGTAAATAGTTACCATCAATGAGAAAGATGGCTTCATTAATGACCTTCGCAATGGCTTTGCAATGAGATTGAGCTTTGTTTTCTGACTATCTGCTCTAATAAAGAGATACAACAGGACAGAGCTGTGTATTGCTAAGATTTCATCTAAGCAATGAATGCCGAGACACTCAGAGTCGTGCGGTGTATGGGACACGAGTGCGCGCTACTTAAAGAGCTGGGTACAGCTGCGTGCATAATGCTGGCAGTCCGCTAGCCGACAGCTTGGAGAAGTGCACGGCTGAGTTCGGCTCTGAAAACTTTAAGACTCAACCACGGGTTGCTACTATATATATATATATATATATATATATATATATATATATATATATATATATATATATATACTGCTCAAAAGAATTAAAGGAACACTTTTTAATCAGTGTATAGCATGAAGTCAATGAAACTTATGGGATATTAATCTGGTCAGTTAAGTAGCAGAGGGGGTTGTTAATCAGTTTCAGCTGCTGTGGTGTTAATGAAATTAACAACAGATGCACTAGAGGGGCAACAATGAGATGACCCCCAAAACAGGAATGGTTTAACAGGTGGAGGCCACTGACATTTTTCCCTCCTCATCTTTTCTGACTGTTTCTTCACTAGTTTTGCATTTGGCTACAGTCAGTGTCACTACTGGTAGCATGAGGCGATACCTGGACCCTACAGAGGTTGCACAGGTAGTCCAACTTTTCAGGATGGCACATCAATACGTGTCATTGCCAGAAGGTTTGCTGTGTCTCCCTGCACAGTCTCAAGGGCATGGAGGAGATTCTAGGAGACAAGCAGTTACTCTAGGAGAGCTGGAGAGGGCCATAGAAGGTCCATAACCCATCAGCAGGACCAGTATCTGCTCCTTTGGGCAAGGAGGAACAGGATGAGCACTGCCAGTGCCCTACAAAATGACCTCCAGCAGGCCACTGGTGTGAATGTCTCTGACCAAACAACCAGAAAGACTTCATGAGGGTGACCCAAGGGCCCCATGTCCTCTAATGGGCCCTGAGCTCACTGCCCAGCAGCATGCAGCTCGATTGGTATTCGCCATAGAATACCAGAATTGGCAGATGCACCACTCGTGCCCTGTGCTTTTTACAGATGAGAGCAGGTTCACCCTGACCACGTGACAGAAGTGAAAGGGTCTGGAGAAGCCATGGAGAACATTATGCTGCCTGTAACATCATTCAGCATGAGCAGTTTGGTGGTGGGTTAATGATTGTCTGGGGAGGCATATCCATGGAGGGTCACACAGACCGCTACAGGCTTGACAAAGGCACCTTGGCTGCCATTAGGTATCAGGATGAAATCCTTGGACCCATTGTCAGACCCTATGCTGGTACAGTGGCTCCTGGTGCACGACAATTCCTGGCCTCATGTGGTGAGAGTATGCAGGCAGTTCCTGGAGGATGAAGGAATTGATACCATTGACTGGCCACCACACTTTCCTGACCTAAATCCAATAGAACACCTCTGGGACATTATGTTTTGGTCCATCCAATGCCACCAGGTTGCATCTCAGACTGTCCAGGAGCTCAGTGATGCCCTGGTCCAGATCTGGGAGGAGATCCCCCACAACACCATCTGTCATCTCATTAGAAGCATGCACCGATGTTATCAGGCATGTATACAAGAACACAGGGGCCATACAAAGTGCTGCGTACAATTTTGAGTTGCTGCAATTAAATTTAGGCAAAATGGACTAGCCTGCCACATTTTTTCACTCTGATTTTTGGGGCGTCTTTGAATTCAGGGCTCTGTAGGTTGATCATTTTCATTTCCATCAAACGATGTGGCATCCTTTCGTTCCTAACACATTACCCAGTCTATATCAGTATAGATATCCAGGAGGATTTCTTTTTCCCATTGAGATCTGATGTGTTTTCAAAGTGTTCCTTCAATTTTTTTGAGCAGTTTATATATTATGTGTGTGTGTGTGTGTGTGTGTGTGTGTATATATATATATATATATTCTATTTTTATAATTTATTTTAAGGAAATTATTTTAGTATTTTACGTTCAATGAACAATAAGCCAATAAAATTTCATTTTGTTAATAAATAATGAATGGTTAACACCTGTGGTCTATAGTTCAATTATAAAAATAATCTTTAAATCTAGGACATATGACTTCTATTTGTCTGGTTAGGCAGGATATTAGTGTATTTTTTTTAGAGAGTAATATGAAATTGGTGGTAGGTATTTGACCTTAAAAACCTAATAGGAGCTGGAAAGTCTCTATCCAAAACGTAGAATATTAGAATGTGAGCAGATACTTTGTTCCTACCACTATGCTCTGTGTAAAATTCTGAAACTGCTTAATGTCTTACAGATGCAATATGAATTTTTAATAGGTTGTTGTAAGGTATGTAACAGTTGTATTTATTATAAATGTTTTAGTGGGGGGCTATACAAATTTCTGCATGTGTAGTTCATTGTATAGGTTTTACACCTTTAGTGATTAATACCTTACACTTCATTAAACTTCCCCAGATATGATGAACAGCTACTGATTTGTATGGTACATTACACTTAAGGTAACTGAAGATGTACATTAAGGCATTAAATAATTGTTTGCTTGAATTATGAGAATTTGGTGGTTTATAGTGAAGTATATCTTTGGAATTGTACTAATTGTTTACACAATTGGTTTTGTGTGTTAACCTCTGTAACTGAAACACCTCTCCTGCCTTCTCTATTGTTTTTTAAGCAACGGATATATTTTTGCCATTGCTTCAATTTATCTCTGATTCTGAAATTGCAATAATATCACAATAATATCACAATCCCAAAGTAATAATGTTGAATCAGATTAGCTTTAAATGACAGAGAGCTGCCTTCGAAGTAGTAAGGGCACTTCAGGGCTCTGGTGTTCTTTTCCAGTTCCTGTCCTTACTTTCTCTCTCTGTCTCTCACTAGCAGTGTTGCCTTAATTGGTAAGGCAGACATTTGCTTTTCCCAAGTGGCAGCACTCATTAATTCACTTCTTGGGCACTAAATTGTAATGTGAAAATAACCAGCTCTGCCTGAGAGGGTGACACAATGGCCAATGAGCAAATTAAGGCAGCGCAGAGTAAGGCAAGGCCTGTGCTGCTTTGCAAGTATGAGAAACATTCACCAGGGAATGATACATATGAAACCATAACGAAACACAATAAGAAAACAGTACAAACAATTTCACCTTTTAAATGAGTCAGTCCATACAGGAAAAAAGTTGGTGGAGGAACTAAGCTCAGTGGCCGAAGAAGTTTGATAAATAAAAAGCTCTGTCTTTGCTGCTGATTTTTACTTATTAGCTAAAACATGCAAATGGTATCTATTAAATGGTTCTATAATATATTTAAGTTACCTTGATATAAGCCTAATCTCCGGAGTCATCCACATACAGAGAAAGTTAACAAAAAAAAGAGTCTTACCAAATCCTTTCATTTTTGACATTGCTGAAGGCAAAACTGATATGAATTAAAATTCTATTCTTTTTCCTATTATGCTATTGCATCTTTAGATAAATGTTGAAGAAACCTCACATAATTTGGTTATTAAGAAGTGCTTTAAGCTCAAAAGTTTATTTTAGTTGCCCATATTATTGCTTTTAACAAGCCGAGGTTATGTTTGAAATGTTTGAAAGATCTGAAGCACGCTTTCAATCATTCATGCTTACCCATGGAAAGGGAATACTTGGAAACTGGCAAAGAAATTCCAATCAAACTGTATTTTATTAAAGGACATGGTGAACAGGACTTGATCTTGATTGGTTCAAGTATACATTTTAAGTCCATCAACTGTAAATATACATATAGAATTTTACTTAAGAACCACAATATTATACGCTGTATGCTGATGTCAAAACATTTCATTTTTGTTTGACATTGTGAACCATTTTGAACCACTTGCAACACTGAGCTACTATAGTCACAGTTGCTTACATTTATCTTAAAAATGCTCTCTTGCGCTGTTCATTTATTTTTCTTGCTGTATTGTATTGTTTTTTTCTCTTTTCTAAAAAGCCAGTTATGAAAGAGAGAAAATTAATACAGTACAAACAAATGTAGCTCCCTGTCTTTAATTTATTCCTACTCTTGCTGCTTGCCTTCCACCAACTAATCAGCTTAGCTTACCCTTCTCTACTCCCCAGCTATCATCAAGCCTCACCCTTCCCTCCTCCTGAACTATCATCCAGCCTCACCCTTCCCTCTGATCACTACTTGCCTCCAACCTGCTCTGACTCCTCATCAGTGCAACTTGCCACCTAGCAACCAACCCATTGATCTGTATTCTCTCACCTCATCTAAATTATCAACTAAGGCCGTTATTTATTAGATGCGTATTTTGTGGATTCATGTTTTATTTACATTGTAAACCAGCAGGCAGAATTTGCTCTGAGGTCTTAACGTATGAAAAGCTGCTGTTGATGTGTTGGAAAATCTACACTAATTGGTATAGCTTTGGGGATGATTATACGGTTGGGTTTGCCAGTGCTGATCCAGTAGAATTATGTAGAACAAAATGGGTTTGATATTGGATTGATGGATGGATTGCTAAAATTATGCTGTTGCTTAGTGAACAAATTAACATGCAGTCTTTGACAGGAAAAATTTGCAAATACAGTTAGGTGGATTAGCATTTAATAGATATCTAATTGTTAAGCTAGTGGTTATCTATTTACTAGAAAGCATTGGAAGTACTGGAATGAAATTCTACTTGGGGGTTTGTAGGGGATTATTTGCTTCATATCCTATAAAAAGTCGTATTTTCAGCTGTTCTCTTCTGCCATGAGCTCAGAAATTCCCAAGGCTAATTATGTTTTTAAGCAGATGGTCCTTGTAATAAGGGCATGTTCATTAAGGTTACACTCTGAACACCTCTTCTTCTTAATCATAAGTGTGTATAAGATAAAAGCTTTCAATTTAAATTTATCTAATCTTTTCTTCAGTACTTAAATGCAGTACTTTTTATTGAGTTGTTGAAATTGCCTTGTGGGGTTCTGCCAAAATGTTTCAAAATGCTGGCCTAGTGAGTTCAGAAATGGTCTGGATATCTAGAAGCTTCACTTTAAATGTCCATCCCTGACTTGCTTTCAGAGTTGAACACAATTTCTTTAAATATTTAACTAAAAACAAAACAAAAAAACTTTTTTGTTTTCTTAGCTGCATAAAATACAGTACATTTATAACACTGTGAATGTATAAGAAATTCTGTGGTTGATCAGTGATTAAGCAGTTCATACATCTAATTGCATCCTTGTTCTCAGTACGCTTCAGTAAAATAATCAAGCCCCCCAACACTACTAAACAAATTGGAAGCATTAAATGAATAACTCAGTCTGTGTTAAATGCTGAGTGATGAGATGGACATGTAATCGGCATAATCAGCACAGAAAGAAAAGCAAAACATTCAAAAAGATTAATTTCACAAATGTAAGCACTTAAAGTATTTAGTCTTGACTATCTTTAGTCTTTGTTATGTGGTGATGAGTGAACCTGTAGGAGGTCTAATTAAGCAAAAAAACATCTGAAACACTCCAATAGTGCATCTTCCAACATTTGTGAAGCAATTTGAAATGTAGTTGCGCTGTACATTTATTGTCCTTTGAAATGGTATTTGCCTAAAAAACTGTATATTGTTAGTGGTTTTTTTCTTTGCTCATGCATTATTGTACAGTATCCAAGTAATTTGAATGAGATTTCTGTAATTTTGCAACAGTACATTGTTTGTTCATTTGTTTGAGCCAAATATGTAATATAAACATTAACATTTTATTTTACTGAAGTGACAACCTTATGTGTAACAGTTGGCATCAGATGGCCAGTATAGAAGCCATGATATTTAACCATCCGTATCTCATTGAAATGATGTAGAGGCTGTGAAAGTTAATGCTGTAATCAGATTCACTTTTACAGCAGCATTATAAATCATGGCTAATACCAGCTCCTTCCATTTTGTGTGATAAATGGTAATCACAGTGGCCCTATTCCAAATCAACTGACATTTGAGATCATCTTTTATTAAATATGAAAAATGATGCAATTCCCATACATTCAGAGTTTGTATTGCAGTTTTAAGACACAAAATCTTTAAAGTTTACATGCATTGGCCCACTGTTTTTCCATTTCCAATTCTCTTGTAAATGTTGGATTTTTTTTCCAGAACAAAACATATTCTTTACCAGCTGTGATACAAAGAAGATCATATAAATTCTGACAATGTAGGCTTATAGTTTTCATAAAACAAGAATACCGTTAAGCAAAAAAAAAAAAGAGTTTAAAGTGTCAAAAAAGCCTGTTTTCATCAATTTTCATGTAATCAGCACAGTTGTACATAGAAGTGTATTGACATTCTTTCAGTAACCACTAAAAAAATCATAATTTTAGGTGTGCAATCTGGTGTTCAGTGGAAAAAATGGTTATATTCTTCATCATAGTTTCATTCTTAAAATATATATCTAAATGTGCAGCAACAAAAGTATATTTTCAAGTTTTGTATTTTGAGCTTGAGAGTTATCTTAATATAATTAAATGTAGTGTAATGTTTTTAGTGGATCCATCTGAAAACAGTTATGCTACATAAGAAAACAAAGAATATGAATTAATAGTCAAGGACCATAGAAATGATTAAAATGCTACTACCAAGCATAGCAAAATTGACAGAATAAAATGGTATTATGTTCATGTAACATTTAAAACTATGCACATAGAATGCTTCTGTAAATGTACTATAAGTGTTAACTTAATACTGGAAATTTTACAGTGAAATTTGTGTAGTTAGTCATTTAAAAGGCATTGGTCTAATCAAGAAATTATTCATTTGTGTTTTCTGTATAATTTTAAGAGTGACCTGTTCAGTAGTTCAGTAGTGCTGCTGCTGACTTGCACCTTCAGGGACCTAGGTTTTTTTTCTCTAGCCCTTCACTGTCTATGTGGAGATTGTTTCCTAATGCCACTTAAAAGACATACACATTAGGCTATTTGGCATCTCCAAAATGGTTTGAGTGAAAATGGCATGAGTGAGTATACAGTAGATGTGGGCATTAGGATGGTTTTTTTGTCTTGTGCATTTTATTGAAGGAATAGGCTACAGCTTCTTGGGATGTAATGGGAAAAATTATATTATAAATATATTATAATTGCTGCTGTTATCCTATAAGCGTTGCTGAAGCAACATGATAGAGAACAGGGTTACTTCCTCCATTTAGTCACTGGTGATCTGAGTGAAGTACTATAGTACCTTTGTATTATGCTGTCATCGATATTTATTTAAATAGATGTTTATACTCAAGTGTAGCTCAATATCTTTTCTGAATCAAAAGAGACTATAGAATACTTTGGCCTTATGTCAGTAGCTCAGAGCACAACCACAGGGATATCTGAAAGATTAAACAAAGACAAAAGAAAAGTATTAATAACTAGAAAAAAATTCTGCATAAATATTGAGAATGGCCTCAAAATGTTTTTCCTGTGAAGAAAAACTAATCCTTACTGTGGAATATATACAAACTTTAACGCTATATAATCACATTTTTTAAACTTCAAAAACAGATGGATGTATTACAAATAAATTATGAAAAGGCCAAATTTAAAAGCAAATGTCTTTAGCAGTTTTATTTATGTTCTACAGTACTAGGTTTATTTATCTCTATCAGTCAATTGGTCCTAATTTTAGGTGCATAAATACAAAAGCAGCCTGACCTATTCATTTCTGCTTCACTTAAAAATCTGGGATTACAGTTAGGAATGTGTGGGGAAAGACATTTCAAAATGCAGAAAGGTGCAAAATTACTGAGAGCCTTATAGACAATTAAATGTATTTTAAATTCAATCCTAGAAGACACAAAATAATGACGCTAATACAGGTGAAATGTGTTCAAATTATTTAACATACAAACTTTTCTTCATTGTCAACATACTATATTGTCTTGTCTAAGACCTTGAGCACCTATCACATTTTTGTTAACTTCTTTACTCTTATCAAATCATGTTATTACCTTCATGTGATTATTTGGTAATTCTTCCTTTTTTGTAAGCCAAATGCACAAAAAGCACATGGAGAATGTGTCTCTGCATATGTACACATGTGAGTCAGGCCTAAAATAAGTTAATTTTGTGCATATGCTATATGCTGCTTTCTCTTTATGTGTTTAAGGACTTGAACAAATAACCTGCATTGCTATATTTTAAGAATCATTTCAGCATTAGAGCAAATTAAATATTTTGAGTTGCAGGGATACACAATTCCTGAATATGGATCAGCTTCAAAAAATAAATGTATTAATCATTTCTAGCATGGTTCTTGTTGAACATTTCAGTAATTTTGGGGTTGATCTTGTAACATGTGCATGGGCCATATCAGAAGCCATAGAAGCAGGCTTCTGTAAAACTTGTCATTTTTTGGCCTGTAGTTTTAACTGCACTGTTGCTAATATCAGCAGTTCGCCTAAATGATAAATAGACAGGCAACATGTTTAAGACTATTATTTTTAAACACAATCTGTTCCACCCACCAGTGTGTATAGGTGAGTAATCCCTGGAGAAGGGCGTACATCTTTGTGGCATGGTTCAGAGTGCCATGCATTATGATGGACAGCACAGGGAATGTGCTATTGCACAAGCATAGGCTTGACCGTGTAAATTGAGTATAAAAGTTGAGGGAATTTGATGAAAATAGAAATTCTTTTCCCTGGGGCCCTGCCAACACCATGCATAGGATGAGATCCGCTGAAATAAAGTTGTAATGGCTGTCAAAGTATATTGTGGTAGTCTGTGCCAGGTTACATATAAGGTTTATATGTGCATTAGCGATTGTCATTCAAAATAGGAGATCCCTTTTGGAAGAACTCAAAATGAGACTTATACTCTTAGCTTGGTGCATGCCAATATTCTTTGGTAATTGGCAAATTTTGGGCATGTACCAGATAAAGTTTTTTTTTACTCTTCCATTTGTATATGCAGCTATTTGATTTTGAGCAAAAAGTTGTGTTGCATTGTAATATGCTCTTGCTTTGGCATGCGATTTAAAAAGAATTCTGCAGAAGTTAAAGTGCCATCACTATAATGAGCTTGGCTGTCTGTGCCCCATGGGCCATCTGATACCCAATTATTTTAGTCCCCTCAATGCGGAAAAAGTCTGCAAATGGTTCTCAGAAGTGTAGGGTTGCCGGAGATGTAGTTATCCGATTTTTAATTTTCCCTGGCATCCTGCTGCTCAGGGGATTTTTAACAATTTATTATGCGCATTTTGCTAATGCCGGGTTTGTTTTTCTTGCTGTGAATACAAGGAACCCTGGAGAGAGAGCTGCCTGATGAAAAACAAAAGAGCTGCTATTCCTTCAAAACAGGAACTAAAGAAGCCAGCCTTTCCCTTTGTTGAAACCTAGGAATCAGAGTATTACCCAATTAAATATTTGTTTAAAAATCTTGGCTTCTTTTTTATCTGAATATAGTTTTTTGACCCCCATTTAGCTGTTGCTAACTTTAAAAAAAGGTATTTTAATTTAGGGAGCAGCTAATTGGCACAAGCTAATAACACAGTTAAAATATTTGGCCTTTTTTTGGTATTTTTTTTATTTAAAATCTGGCAGAATATAAACTTTGTAAGAACATCACAATTTCTTAATATAATTTCCAATTAAATTTTTGATCGCTAAAAAATCAGAAAACGAACTCTGCACTGTCAGAAAGAATTATGAAATTTCTTACATAATGTTCTGCCTATGAACCAGCTGTATAGAAAACTTATTTAGATTTCTAAAGCCTACTGTCTTTCCTACCTTGTATATCCTCCACCTCATTGTCTACAACAGCTGCAGGCTAAGCAAAGGTTAAATATAGTCTTGAAAGTAAGATTCTGAATACAAGCTGTCAGGCCAAACAAGGGTTTCACTGGGGACTGCTATTTGTATTCAGACCCATTGCTGCCACACTGGTGCTTTGCTTTTGTATCTGAACATTTTGTACAGGCTCCTATTAGTGTGGCCACTGAACCATGACAAACGGGGTGATGGCATGGGCCTGCTCATTAGAACAGTCTACTCAGAGGAGAGAAAGTGCTTCTTAATTCTAATTTCAGTGCAAGATGGTGGTGCTGCTGAACAGGAAATACAAGGTTAGATACTTAAGGTGAGTCAAACTTATAGGATAAAATTGTGCCTTCGGCATTTTGTTTTACATTTTGTGTCTTTCTGAAATACTCAACAGAGCTAGGTGCCACAAGGAAACTGGAATTTTGGGATTATGGATTCCAGATTAATTTCCGTTAATTTTATTATCACTCTTAGACAGTTTCAGACCATTGCTATGATATGCACATAAGACAATTGCAAAGGATGCACATATTTACATAGACATTAATCTTTTTTTTAAAGTTCATTTAGTTATCATGGTTATTACTGAAAATAAACTAAGGATGGATTTCAGCAGTAGGAAGGGAAAAAAATTCCAGTTGTTCCAGACATTGGAGGGCATATACCTTATAATCAGTCCTATTCAAAGGAGTGACAGCCATCCAAGTGGTAGTTAAGGCGACAAAGATTTTTTTGGCGAGCGTACATTCAGTTGTGTGTGGTAGGTGAGGCGATGATTTTTTTGTCAGCGTACTTTCAGTTGTGTGTGGTAGGTGACTCATTATGTCACTCCTTTAATGTGGTAGTTATGTCACTCCTATGAAGTGTCACTCATTCGATACAGGCTACTCATAATACTTTTGGAAAGCATTTAACACTAGAATTACCAGAGCCTACGAAATAACTTGTAGATTCGTCCCACCTTAAATCGCTTCTCACCTCTTCGTCAGCGTCTTTTGTCCTTTGAATGTGTTGATAAGCAGTCTGCTGTCACATCTCCCCACCAGTGCACAGTTTTCTCAGCTCAAGTCTGTTTACCTGCGTGTCAGTTGCTTAGAGTTGTATAGAGTGAGAACTCAAGCAAAATGACACCTTTTATAAATACTATATCGTTATTTGGAACACATACATTTCATGTGTGTTCCGTGTCTACAATGATCCATGTCAGGGGTGCCCACACTTTTTCGGCTTGTGAGCTACTTTTAAAATAACCAGGTCAAAATGATCTATCTACATTAACAATGATATATATATATAGGTAGGTAGTAACGAGTTACATTTACTTGAGTAACCTTTTAAAAAAATTTGTACTAAGAGTAGTTTTACTGCACCATACTTTTTACTTTTACTTGAGTACATCTGTGAAGAAGAAACGCTACTCTTACTCCGCTACATTGGGCAACACTCGAATCGTTACTTTTTTTCCATTAGAAGTCTGACAATTTTCTGTATGACGTATGCTGTCAAGTTGCGCACATGCCTTCCATTGCATCTCAACTGCGATTTTAGTTCCCTCTCCTTTCTCTTTCTCAGTTCAATTTTTGGAAGGAAGTCCGTTTCGTAGTTTTTATGGACAGTTTGAAAGTGCCTTTCTACATTTTATTTCTTTGGAATAGCAATGATAGATTGACAGATCAGACAAGCACACTTCGATTGTGACATTGTGAGAGAAAAAAAATCCAATTCCACATCCAGCCCATAAACAACAATTTTTTTTTTTTAAATCCCTTCTTTAGTCGATATAAATTGGAAGGCTAACTAGATTACTTAGATAGCCGGAGTTTTGCAGTAGCTTGCGTGTTTGATTGTGCATGCAGGGTGACCAATGTGTTAGAAGAAAAGAGATCTCAGACTGGCCACCCTGTATGTCAATCAAATGGCAAATGTCAAAGGAAGGATGCATATGAAAATTTTTTTCAATGCAACACGATCTACCTGCACTCCTGATCTATGTAAAGACATTGTTTAAAAAAAAAAAAAAAGTTGGGTGTTGGCATATCATAATCTCTTGGATCTATAGCTTGAGTTTTCCACATTCGACTTGTACGACTGACTTTATTAAATACTGGAAATTATATGGTAAAATTAAGCCCGACATATCTGTGGGAGAACTTAACAAGTATATACGGTAGCTGATATGATTAAAATCATATAGGAAATTATTAAACAGCTCCTAAGCCCAGCCTCTCAAAAAAAAAAAAACTATTCGTATTGAATAGAAAAAAAGATTTCCCTGTCAAACTTCATATTGATGCTGTAAGTCAGAATTGCACAATTGAATCAAGTCAAGTACAGTGGAACTTCGGTTCACGAACGTCTCTGAACATGTACAAATCAGGTTACAACCAAAAAGTTTACCAAACTTTTGCATCTGTTCGCGACCACACACTCTGTTGCTGAACAAGCCAGTTTTCCTTCCGGTTTGTACACGCAGATGATTTCTGCACGTGTTCAGTCTCTCCCTGTACTGTACATTGTTCTCGGTGCATCACACAGAGGGACTCTCCCTCAAAACTGCAACCTCCTCGCAGCCCAGCTTCCTCCTGTGGTACAGCGGGTCCACAGCTCCGGTGAAAAAGGCCAGTTTTAATAAATAATCACTGCACTCGCAGCTTAGCGAGGGGGTGTGGCGGTGTGTGGCCGAAGCGGTTACTGAGAGAGAGAGAGAGAGACTCGGTGTTTTTACATTTACTTTATTATTGCACTGTGCATTCTATGGTATAATTAATTATTTTTGTGCTTGAAAATCTTTAAAGAAAATATATTTACATACAGTTCGTAGGGTCTGGTACGGATTAATTGTATTTACATAAAATCCTATGGGGGAAATTACTTCGGGTCACAACCAAATCAGGTTATGACCAGAGTTTTGGAACGAATTATGGTCGTGAACCGAGGTTCCACTGTATCTGTTCCACGAGGCTTATTCTCACAAGGCCAAAGCTGGTAGCACCCTGAGCATTATATTTTTCAATTTCTCCAGTGCCTTCAATAATATCCAACCATCCCTGTTAAGGGGTAAGCTCTGAGATAGGCAGGTGGATGAGCCTATGGTGTCCTGGATAATGGGCTATCTTTCGTGCAGACTGCAGTTTGTGAAACTTGAGGACTGTGTTTCTGATATGGATGTGAGCAATACTGTCTTGGATTCCTTTACGTTGTACACCTTAGACTAAAAATATATTACCTGGTCATGTCATATGCAGGAATTCTCAGGTGATTCAACACTTGTCGGATGTAATAATAAAGGGGATAGACAGAGCATAGGAGTCAGTTGGAGAACTTTGTTTCTTGATGCAGAAAGAATTGTCTGTATCTTAGCATCAGCAAACCAAAGGACCTGGCTATTGACCTTTGCCACCCCAAAGATCCCTTATGCCCAGTCACTGTTGAAGGAGTGGATGTAAAGGTAGTGCATTCCTACAAGTAAGACTGGTCTTATACCTCAAAAGGACAACATAAGAAAGGGCAGAGCATAGGAAAATGCACTCTTTTAATGTGGATAGTTTAAATCCTTCAAAACTTGTACAACTTTGTGATAGCAAGTGTGATATATTTTTTTTCCTGTCTCTATGCTTTGACATGTTGGGTTGGTAAAAGGGCAGGCAAAGTTAGGAACATACCTTGGAACCCCTGGTGGTAGTAGCGAAGGAGAGAATTAAAACAAAGCTGAGTGACAGTATGAGAAAAGCGTCACATCCTCTCTCTGACAAACTAAAACTGTATTTTAAGCCAAGGAATTATTCAGCATAAGTGTGCCAAAATGCGCTGATGGAGCTCCTTTATACCAAAAATAATACACCTGTATAACACCTCACTGTGCCTATGACTGCCAAATCAGAAGTTTCTTTTTTTTTGATTTTTTTCCTTTTTGGTAATTTCCGTTGTGTATTCAGAGCTCTGTGTGTATGTCTATCTCATAATTTATCTTATAATAACCACAGTGTGTACTAATGTGTGTGTGTGTGTGTGTGTGTGTATAGTGAGCAAATTGTTGACAAGAAGTTTTGTGTGCTGGAAGTATAATATATATATGGAAGCGAAGGTCTGTGATACTGTTTGCATATTTGCAGCTGGAGATCCATAAAGGGAGAAGACGAATCACGTATCATAAAGTAGTTTTTATTCCTGAACTTTCAGCCGTAGCCAGCAGCTGTCATCAGAGGGTAATGCTTAGACACACAAGAATCAAAGGCAATATATAGCAAAATTAGGAGGGGTCAGTGTATGGTAATGATGTGGTGGTTGGGAGGAGTATTGGTCGTAAAGTTTTATTTATTATGAACGTGTTCTTATTAAGTTTGCATATGCTGGGTTTATGTCTAAATGTCTGTTGATGGCGTTTTCGTTTGATAGCAAGATTCAGCCAGCTCTCTGGCACTTTTTTTAGTACCGGCCTTAAATCTTATTTGTGTATTGTCCCAGTTGAATGTATGTCCGGTTGATTTTGTTTGCGTATAGATCAGTGATCGTGAGTCCTTCCTTCTGACGGCATTGTTCCTGTATATGTGTTGCGAGTTTTTTTTTTTTGGGGGATGTTTCTCCTATGTATACTCGCTGGGCAAGAACTGCATGGAATGCTATAAACTGTGTTTCGTGTTTCTGCTGTCGATTTCATACACTGACCAAACCCCTGACGCCACACCTCCTAATTTTGCTATATATTGCCTTTGATTCTTGTATGTCAAAGTCAGTCAGGCTTTACCGGAAGTGAACGCTGGCGTTTGTCTGCTGCTGCTTGCCGGTGTTCTGTTTGTATACTTTTTCCTAGTTGTTTTTTACTCGTTTTTTGCCTTTTGCATTGGATCCTCCTTCGTTTTGCATTGGATTAAAAACTGATAACACTCATTTGCGTCCCTTGCCTCCTTCGGCATCAACCCAAGCCCTCATAGAACTGTTCTTTGCTGGCTGCAACCTGTGTGGGAAAGTGTAAACTTTCTCACTGATTCTCTGCTCAAGTAATTAGCTTTGATGAATAGGTGGTTGAAACTGACCCTTGTCAATTGCTGAGTACTTGTGGAAATCCCAGAGGTGACAGTCATACTGGCTAACGTGTTATTTTAATTGGGCTGAGTAGGTACACAAGGGGTACATGTCTTTGCTTCCAGTCTGGAATTTGCTTGGCTGACTTCTGGAAATCTACTATGATAAACCTCAATTGGTTGTCATGGATTATTATGTCTACTTTGCTGTCTAATGCAGTCACATCCTCAAAACTAAAATATTCACCAGATGAATTACAGTATATCGACTTTGAACAAACTATGAAGTGCCTGCTGATCTCTTGCTGCACCGTGGCATTCTCCGATGACCAAAGTACGTTCACTGAGGCTCTCGTCATCATTTTTGCTCCAGCAGGAGTAGCAGCGGGTCTATTCCTTCAATTTTGTCTGAAGGACGCATATGTACACGTATCTCTGAGCGATGTGCTAATCACAACGTGTTGATTCCTTTGGTAAAATATACGTCCATAGACACTTTGAAGTTTGGATTATTTCATACTCGATCTATCTCTAAAAAAGGGGAGGCGGTCTTGCAGTAATATACCGTAAAGACTTAAAACTTTCACCGATACCTCTTCCAGTGTGTCCATCCTTTGAACTGTTAGCTGGTAAACTCTGCAGACCTTCACCTGTTATAATTGCTGTTTTATATAGACCTCCAAAATCATCAAGTGTTTTTATTGTTTAACTTTTTTACTGTTTTAACAACTTTGTGTGCAATGTCTGCTAATGCCATCCTCATGGGTGATTTTAACATACACGTTGACGTGCCAACTGATGCACTGACAAATGATTTTAATGAAATCCTTGATTGTTTTAATTTAATTCAATATGTCAACTTTCTGACTCATAACAAGGGTCATATTTTAGACTTAATTTTCTGCTCTGGTATCACACCTCACAATCTTATTCCTACTGAATTACCTATCTCAGATCACAGAATGATCACATTTGACATTAGCTTACCTCTCAGTAAATCAAAGGTTCCACGTGTAATTTAATTTCGTAATGTCAAGCATGTAAACCCAGAGACCCTTATACATTTTTTGCAATCCCAGTCTGTTTCTCCTTCCGCTACCACACCATTGGAGTTAGTAGACCATTACAATGCTGCTCTGTCCTCTGCTTTTGATATATTAGATCCCCTAAAAACACAGACTGTCTCATTTATTTGCACTGCTCCCTTTTTTACATCTGAACTCCGTCAGCTCAAAGCCTCGGGCCGACTTGCCTCCTCTATTTCTGCAGATATATATATATGTATATATATGTGTATATATATATGTGTATATATATATATATGTATATATATGTGTGTGTGTATATATGTATATATATATATGTATGTATATGTATATATATATGTATGTATATGTGTATATATATATATATATATATATATATATATATATGTATATATATATATTTATATATATATGTATGTATATGTATATATATATATATGTATGTATATGTATATATATATATATATATATGTATATATATATATATATATATATATATATATATATATGTATGTATATATGTGTGTGTATATATGTGTATATATATATGTGTGTGTATATATATATATCTATACTAATAAAAGGCAAAGCCCTCACTCACTGACTCATCACTAATTCTCAAACTTCCCGTGTAGGTAGAAGGCTGAAATTTGGCAGGTTCATTCCTTACAGCTTCCTTACAAAAGTTGGGCAGGTTTTATATCGAAATTCTACGCGTAATGGTCATAACTGGAAGCTGTTTTTCCATTTACTGTAATGGAGATGATCTTGAACGCCGTGGGGGCGGAGTTTCGTGTGACATCATCACGCCTTCCACGTAATCACGCAGTACATAGAAAACCAGGAAGACATGCATTATATAATTGAGAAGGCAGCTAAACAATAAGAAGCGAAGCGAGTGACATATACAACCATATTCATGAGTTCTGCTACTGAAACAAAGCACGATGTAAACCTACACTTTAAATTAAGTTCATAGACAGGCTTACGCTGGCGCTTGTAATTTAGTGCCTGCCCATATAAGGCCGTCCGTCAGCGCAATCCAATAGCAAACTCCCACTAAATATTCACGGGTGAAGGACTGTGCTTATGGAGAGGAAGATGAGATGGTCAGGGTGGTGTTTGACACAAACTCAGCTAAACTGCGAGAGAAAGGACTAAGGTAACATTAAATACAGCCATGGACATAGCACGAGATGGCACCAGCACAGCTGGGAACCTTCGATGCATGTACACCGAGCGGCTCACGTGAACTGACACAGTGCACAGATAAAAAGCAACAGTTCCAAAGAGCTGAACAAAACCAATTACACAATTGAAAAGGCAGCAAAAATATGAAGCGCCTGATACAAGCATATTCATAAATCCAGCTACTGCGGAAACAAAGCACACGGTGGAAAAAGTGAATGTCCCGCTAAAGGAAGACAGTGTAAAAAAAAACGTGCATGCAGTGTGTCAGGTCTCAGATAAAGAAGAAGACGAGCTGTTTATTGATGCAGTAAGAAACGAATCGATGAATGAAACCTGTCATCTTTACAACGATTGACAAACACGGAATGTAACTTGAACACAACACATCCTACAAATACGAACCTGATTGAAAGAAATAATGATAATCAAATCCTTGATGACAGCAACACTCAGTAACACTCACAAAACAAATACTGTATATTGACAGTCATGTTACGCTATTTTTAAAATGTTCCCTTTTCTTTTCTAGCTTTTTAACACACTACTTCTCCGCATGATACGCTGGTATATATATATATATATATATATATATCCCGATACTCAATAATGGATACTTTATTCGCCATCAATGATTGTTTTGGTAAAGCCATACTCAGTGTATTCATTAGATGAACGGTAAAAAAGTAAGAGCGAGGGGAGGATGACTTATTGAGGCATGCAGGCTGTAGTTCGCCAACTCTATCTGAATTGCGCGATCACATTTGAAAAATATATCTTTTCAAGTTCTATTTAGTCCATATGTGTCAAACTCAAGGGCAGGGCCACATCCGCCCGCGTAATTATATCCGCGCGAGATCATTTTATATACTGTATTATTGTTATTAATGGCCCGGGTATATGAAGTAACACAATAAACTACAGATCCCATAATGCAATGCAACGCTTCAGCTGCCTTGCCGAACACTTACCACGTTAATCAAGTCTAGCTTATGATGCTGCAAGTTATTGCGGCTAGCTCACACGATGCTGAAGAGAAAAGTTGATTATGAAAATAGAGCCTTTAAAAACCGATGGGAGGCTGAGTATATGTTTACTGAACCCGTGTGTCTCATTTGTGGAGCTAATGTGGCTGTAATTACAGAATTTAATCTAAGACGGCACTATGAGACAAAACATCAGGGTAACCTGAATGCAATGCAGAAGATACAGAAAGCAGAAGAATTAAATAAGAATCTGACACTTCAGCGGACGTTTTACCCGTGCACAATCACAAAGTGATTTCAAGTGAAGCTGCTTTTATGGGAGACACAAATGCACCAGTGCAACCCTGTTGCCAAGTAATGTTAAACCAAGTCGTCACTACGGTGTTCCCAAATACGCACTTTGCTGATAAACTGAGCGCACTGCGCACTGAGTTTGCACGGCGCTTTGGTGACTTTGAAGAACAAAAAAAGTCCGTCTACATGCGGCTCGAACCTTGTGCATGTTTGGTAGCACATATCTGTGTGAGAAGCTCTTCTCAGTGATAAAGACTAACAAAACAGCACACAGGAGTCGCCCCACTGATGAGCACCTGCAATCCATCCTGAGAATCTCCACAACACAGAACCTCACACCAAACAGAAACGAACCTGTTGCCAAAAAAAGATGCCAGGCGTCCAGCTCTAAAATGACATATGAGCAAAGACAACTGAATGATTTGATTTGTTATTTTATTTATATTTCCAGGTTTTGTTATGCAGCATGTTCATATTTGAATTTGTATAATTTTGACAGGATATATTTTTATGGAGAGCAAAATCTTTTGGGATATTTAAAATCTAAGTTTATTTTTATATAAAATTACATAAGAGTAAAGAAATTTGAATGTTTGTTCTTTTAACGTTTACTTTATTTCTAACTTGTATAATTTAGACAGGATATATTTTTATGGAGAGCAAAATATTATAAGTTGTTTAAGTTTTGAGTTGATTTATTCAGGAATAATATTCCTGTCTGTTTTTACCATTCCTACCAAAGATATTTCTGTCGACTAAATAAAAATTCCTTCTATTTAAAATTTAAAAGAACTTGAACAAATACGATAGTTCATAATATCCACGCAGACTTGCACGTAAGAGCGGGAGTTATCCATTTTAACAAGCAGTGTATTGCACTGATACGAAATAGCTGTGTGTGTATATATGTAGATATGTATGTATATGTATATATATGTATTTGTGTGTATATATGTGTGTGTGTATGTATGTGTGTATGCATATGTATGTGTATATATGTAGATATATATATGTGTATGTATATATGTGTATATATGTGTATATGTATAGATATGTATATATATATATATGTTTATGTATATATGTGTATATATATATATATATATATATATATATATATATATATATATGACAACAACACTCATTACTCACAACAGTGACAAAACAATTACATTGACAATCCTGTTACGCTATTTTCAAAATGTTTCCTTTTCTTTTCATTGCTTCTTTAACACACTTCTCTCATGTGGTATTGGTATTTTATATATATATATATATATATATATATGTATGTATATATATATGTATGTATATATATATGTATGTATATATATGTATGTATATATATGTATGTATATATATGTATGTATATATATGTATGTATATATATGTATATATGTATATATATATATGTGTATATATGTGTATATATATATATATGTATATGTATAATCTATACCAGGGGTCCTCAATCACGGTCTTGGAGAGCCGCAGTGACTGCAGGTTTTTGCTCCACCCCAGTTGCTTAATAAAAAGCACTTATTGCTAAAGTAACACTTCTGCTTCACTTTTGTGATTTTGAGCCCTTCTTGCTTAATTTTGTCTTAAACAGCTATTTTAATTGCTCCTTATTATCAATAACATGCAAATGACAAGAGAGAGCAGCATTTCTCCATTTAGCTTATTTACATTTACACCTGTGTGTATTTATCTGCACTATTGGGTTTAATTAAATACTTGGAAGAAAAATGAAGAGAAAAACGTGAAGGACTGAGAATTACTCGTCCATTTTAGCCTTCAAATCATTTGCATGATAGAAAGGGAAAAGAAAATCTAGGATATGAGAATGACCTGACATAGCAGAGTTAATTTAATTTTATAGCTTGTTAGTGCTTTATTGGCAAGAATTGCTTTCTAATTAAGCAACCAGGTCAGAACAAAAACCTGCAGCCACTGCGGCTCTCCAGGACTGGGATTGAGGACCCCTGATCTATACTAATAAAAGGCAAA
This sequence comes from Polypterus senegalus, assembly GCF_016835505.1. NCBI lineage: Eukaryota > Metazoa > Chordata > Cladistia > Polypteriformes > Polypteridae > Polypterus > Polypterus senegalus. Next base: position 197,611,073 of record NC_053156.1, on the reverse strand, counting down.
GCCCTGACTGACTCACTCACTCACTCACTCATCAGTAATTCTACAAGTTTCCGTGTAGGTAGAAGGCTGAAATTTGGCAGGCTCATTCCTTACAGCTTCCTTACAAAAGTTGGGCAGGTTTCATTTCGAAATTCTACGTGTAATGGTTATAACTGGAAGCTATTTTTCTACATTTACTGTTTCGAAAGCCGTGGGTGGAGTTTCGTGTGACCTCATCACGCCTCCCACGTAATCAGGTGAACTGACTGTCAACCCAGTACGTAGAAAACCAGGAAGAGCTCCAAAAAGCACTGAAGAAAACATGCATTATATAATTGAGAAGGCAGCGAAACAATAAGAAGTGAGCGAGTGACATATACAACCATATTCATGAGTGCTGCTACTTCGGAAACAAAGCATGGTGTAAACCTAAAGTTTAAGTTAAGTTCATTGACAGGCTGCCGCTGGCGTTTGTCATGCCCACGGATAATGCGGGATACAAATTTAATGAGAGGACACAGGATATAAACAAGAGTTTTGATCACTTTGTAACTAAGTTAAAATTGCAGGTGAAGGGCTGTGCTTATGCAAATTCCGAGAGACTGTGTTTGTGGGGGATTGACAGTTAAGGCGGGTGGGGGAGTCACGTCATCATCTCCCCTCCCATTCACCTCATTTCGCTCAGAGCTGAGCTTCGCAGCTAACACAGTGTAATACGGAAGCGAGTTTGTGACACTGCCACCAAATACTCACAGAAAAATCCACAAGTTAATACACACGCTCTGTCTTCAGTTTCTCCACACTGAATCCTCCAGGCACTACTTACAAAAGGTTACTTTGACAATCGTGTTAGGTTATTTTTAAAATGTTTCCTTTTCTTAGCACAAGCACAGCTGAGAAGCTTCGATGCATGTGCTCCATAACGCGTTAAAAAATCACGCATTTAATCACACTTTGCATTACAAACAAAGGGGAACTTCTGTCAATGCATGATTTCCTGGTACACCGATTACATTGATCAGCGCTTCCCGATTTCATTTTACCCTCGCACCTCCTTGGTTTGAGAAGAAGTATGAAAAAATATGAAGTTAACACAGAAAAACAGATCACCAATTGAATTTTTATAAATAATCGATTCGCCATCAATAATTGTTTTGGTAAAGCCATACTCAGTGTAATCCTCCTTCCATTTTATAATTTTTCCGCCACTAGCCATGATTAAATGAATGGTAAAAAAGTAAGAGCGAAGCGAGGGTGACTTATTCAGGCAGGCAGGCGACAGCTCAATTGCTCGAATTTGGATATAAGTGGGTTCTATTTAGTCACCAGAAATATCTTTGTTAGGAATGGAAGTTGAATTTAGTTTTTAAATTTCTATGGTAAAGAAAAAGTTATGCAATGATGACTAAATTTAACTATATAAAGTCAAAACTTTTATATATAAAGTCATTCCCGAATATATAAAGTCAAAACTTGATTATATAAAGTCACTGTCGGAATAAATAAAGTCAAAACTTGTTTCTGAATATATAAAGTCAAAATTTGAATATATAAAGTCAGCGCTGGAATATATGTCAAAACTTGAATATATAAAGTCATTCCCAAATATAGCAAGTCAAAACCTGAGTATATAAAGACGGCGTTGGAATATTTCTGAATATATAAAGTCAGCATCGGAATATATACAGTGTATGTATGTGTGTGTGTGTGTGTGTGTGTGTGTGTGTGTGTATATATATATATATATATATATATATTTTATAATTTTAAAAATACTTTCCCTACTTGTGTTCTTTTTGTGTTTTATTTTTTAACATATTGTATACTAATTTTGTTATGATCATGCACACTCATTTTTAAGTGGTTTAGTGAAAGAGTTTGAACATGCACATAGCTTTAGCTTTAATCAGGTTGAAGTTTAATAAGTTTAGCATAGATGATCTAACATAGGTAGGGTGGTTGTTCTTATGTGTGAGTGGACATTTCTTGTGGTAAGGGCTTCTGTTCTATATCCCCGATGTAGAACCCTCATCTGAGTTCACCACTGTTAAAGCACGTCTTCTTTTGAAAAGTGCAGTGTCAGATCGGGGGGAGCATGAACGTGACTGAGTAACAATAAGAGCAGCTGACTACTCAAAACGGTAATTCTTGTAAGTGCCTGGAATCGAACCGACAACCTCTTGATTATGAGTCAGCAAGTGGTCATGTCAGTGTCATTCCCTAAACCAATTTCTTTTTCATCAGTTATATTCTTGAATAAAAGCGCACTTGTTTTGTTATACATGTACTTTTTTTTGAAAGTCATTATTTGATATTTGGACTTTAGTCTTCACACATTACACACGTCAAAATTTTGTAATTAATACTATGATATGAAAAAAAAATTTGTTTTAGGTTTTTGTTCAATATTTCTTTTCTCACATTTCTTGTCCTCCTACATTAACATAGATTGTTATAGACATGAAATGCATGTGTTCCAAATAACAGTATATTATTTACCCAGTACAATTCTAGGCACCTCACACCCAGATAAAGAACCTTAAGCTGGGAGAACTTTTTGCCCAAGTTGAGCTGCAGCGGTGGGGGAATGGGATAGTAGGCTGCTTACTGCTTGTGCTAATTGACACATTTACAAAACAAAAGACGCTAATGGAGAGGTTAAAAAGGAATTTAAGGTGGCCTGGGATTACAAGCTTTTTCATTGGCTTCAGGGATTCTAGTGTATTTTTTAATACATTGTAGAGCTGGTATCTTGGTCTTTTAAGACTGATCATTTATTCTTTTGGAATAGTAGACTGTGGAAGATGAGGAAAATTGGAGAAGTTCTGTTTAGCAAAATATTTAGCTTCAGAGTAGTGGAGGAATTGTGTTGATGAGAAGTAGTTTTTGACGTGCAAGTCATAATCTAAGTACACGTCTCTTAAGTGTTTTAATCCTGGACATTTTCCAGACATTGAATAATGTATATTTTTATGAGTGTGGAAAAAGTGGTTGTTATGTAGAGATACAACAGATAAAAGATTTTCTTTCTTAATGGGTTTCCCACATTTGTTCCATATTCCCAGACATTGGAGGGTATTCGTATTTTTAGTGTAATGACAGTAGTTTGTATTAATTGGAGCACAGAGCAGGGGATTTATAGAAGTACATCATATTGCAAGGTTTTATTTCTATTGCAGACCAGACTTGTGAATCTTCATGAATTTGTGTCTTTATAGCTTATATATTTGCTGCCTCTTAATAAAATTGAAAGTTGGATAGTGCCATGCTCCCTACTGCTTTAGGTTGTTGTCGAGTCGCCCTTTGGATGAGTGGATGTTTTGAAATCCAAATAAATGGTTATGATTGAGTCTAAATTCTTAAAAAAATATTTGTTAATGTATATGAGGATGTCCTGAAATAGGAAGAGCAGCTTGTGATGGATGGTCCTTTTAACAATATTGATTCTCCCTGCTAATGTAAGGTAGTAGACAATCTAGTCGCATCTTGTTTAATTTGTTCCGTGCACACAAAAACATTTTGGTGAAAAAAAGCTTTATATTTACTCGTAATATTTACCCCTAGATATTTAAGCTGATCTGCTAAAATAAATTGGAATGTGTCCAGTCTGATATTAACATGCTAGAGAAGTCATTGGAAAAAGCATGCTTTTATTCAAATTGATTTTAAGTCTAGATATCTTTTGAAAATGGATTGGCGATTCTACATTGGCCCTAGTGTGTGCTTGGTGTGTAGGTGTGTTTGTGTGTGTCCTGCGGTGGGTTGGCACCCTGCCCAGGATTGGTTCCTGCCTTGTGCCCTGTGTTGGCTGGGATTGGCTCCAGCAGACCCCCGTGACCCTATTCGGATTCAGCGGGTTAGAAAATGGATGGATGGATATCTTTTGAAAATCTGCTAATGCTTTATCTCTGAAGCGTTTCAGGAGTATACAGCCAACAGTCCAGTGGTGATTGCACAGAGCAAAGGAGGTAAGGGGCATCCTTGTTGAGTACCATGTTCTAGTTTGAAGCAATTTGAAATAATGATGTTAATACGAACTGAGACTCCTGGACTAGTATAAAGTAGTCTGATCCATGCAGATATGTTTGGGCTGAACCCAAATTTGTGCAATATGGTCAGTAAGTAGTCTCATTCAACAATATCAACTGCTTTTTCTGCATCTAATGCTATCAGAAAAGTTCCCCGTGAAGTTTAAAAGTAGAAGTGATTTAACGGTCGTTTATCTGGTTTGTCAGACCTTGTGACACCTGAGAGTAAAATGATTTTTCAAATGGAACGCGTATGAGTGAGTTTTTTTTTTTTTTAACTGAGTATTATTCCTTCACTTGAAATGCTTTTAATGAAGGAAACAAACTGCTTACAATGTAAAATGTCAAGTGGTTAATTTAAGTAACAACATTACGTACCACCAAAAAAAATGATGCTAAAGCACGTAGTTAATAAGGCTCTTAAAGTACTACATCTGAGTGTTGCTGTACGCCATGTAAATAAACCATCCAGAGCAGAGTGTGACATTTGCAAGCTCTTCAGTTTATCTCATTTAATTTAGCAATCAAGCATCTTGGTTACTCTCTCTCATTTTTTACTGGACTCAGTTTGATTTAATGCTATGTTATTTTGATACATTTAATTTTTGGATAGTTTTAAAATTAATTAATGGTTTGGCAATATTTTTAACATATATGAAGGTTGCAATAAATATTCATGTTTCAGTGGCTGCTTCTGTCAATATAGATTACTTTGAAAATCAGAAAGATGTCCCCATTTTTGTTTATTCTTCCTTTAGTAAACTGGTTTTGTTTATGTATAAAATACATTTGCAATTATTTCTAAATCATTCTTTGGGCTTTCTATTGTGACAGTAGTAATTTGTCTAAATTAATGACATCTCCTGTCATTCTTACTCAGGGTTATGAGCCGGATGTTTGAGGAATTTCAGTTTTGCTACATGATTTTTATATTTTTTTTTTTTTGTACCAAACACAATTTTCAGCTCTGAAATCTGTATGACTTAATTAGCAGAATGGACTGACAACATTAAAAGATTACAGAGCCAATTGAAACTTCAATGTTCCTTACCCCATCATCTTAAAGCCAAAAAACATCTTAAGACTGTTAGAAATGCAGCAGTACCCAACCCATGTTTATGTTGTTCTTTGTGTAATCTTGACTGACACTCCTTATCTCCGGCACATTTCATTTTTGTTTTGAATTTGTAATTTCACCCCATACCCATATCTTTGGACATTAGATTACCTGTGACGGCTGTAGAAACCAGCAGTTGTCACAGCTTTGTTGCTATGGCATTATATAACATGCTTTCACTGCTGTTTTGCATGTTCGGTTGGGTGGGTTTCATACCTTAGTCCCAACACATACTGGTTAGGTGAATTGGTGATGCTAAATTGGCCCTAGTGTATTCGCGTGTATGTGTGTGTTTTCATCCTTCAGTGGACTGGCAACCAGGCTTCAGCTTCCCTGCAACCCAATTTGGGATAAAGTGAGTTTGGAAGATGGCTGAATGGATAAAAATGGTACCTGTCTTCTAGCCGTAAATTGATTGCTTTTTGGCCTTACTAGAAATAAGATGACCAATAAGACAGAGCATATGCTTTTTTGCCTATTCAGTGCTGTAGCCCCATACATTTACCGTTTTGAAAATTTATATGTAATTTCACCATTTGGTTTTCCTCCTCTTGCTGCTACAGGGCAATATATTAATTTCAACTGTTCCTATCCCCCAAGATGAGTAGACCTCATAATTTTTTTTTTTTTTGCGCTTGCAGTGGTGATGTGAAAGATACAGTAAGTGTGTGATGCTATGTGATCAGGTTTTTATGTCTTAGTAGATAATATTTATACTGTTACTTTTTTCACTCAACATATTTGTTGATTATTATGCAGGGTACACAAAAACAAGCCTTAATGACGACCTGTTGCTTTATTAATTTACTGATCCATATGTAAATTTGTTATTTTATAGCATAGTACATGCTTGTTTTCTTTTGAGTAATGATTATTTTTCTTTTTTTTTTTTTTTTGGTGTACTGTTGTTCATGGTTAGTTTTACCATTTGCTACTTGACTTGTTATGCTTTACTGTTTTGCCAATTCTTTTAGAATATTTGTTAACTGGTGAAGTTGAGAAGGCCGCAGTCTCATGATGGAGTACTCTTGCTAAAAGTATTATATAAAAGAAGCATTACTTTTATAGTCCGGAAGCCTAAAGCTTGTTTATGAATATGAGTGTTTTTGTTTTGTTTTGTTTTTTTAATGCTGAACTTTCAGATTACTGTATACATGCGTTATGGGAGCTAAAGTACAGCAAGCTGGTCAGCCATGGAGAAAAAGAAAATAAAGAAAAATGTGCATAGTATTTGCCAAGTATAAATATATAAACAGTGAAAAACAAAAGTCAAATAATACAAATACTGCATAAATGAATTATTACTTATGAATTAAGATAAGAAATTAAATTAATAAGCATCATTATTGATTTTTTTCTTACAAACAAAGACTATTGCAAAATGTCTTAAATTCTCGCATGCTCTCTTTGTTACTGTGTAAATCACTTTTTCATCCATTTTTCCAGTGTAGGTAAGTTAATAGGAATTTGTCAGCTTGTAATGGCTTCCAGTCAAAATTGCCTGCAAGTTTCAGTTTAATAATTTTTAATAGATAAAGTTGAATTATATAACCTATCTGATGATTTACAATATACACAACCAGAATTACCAGAGCCTACAAAAAAACTCGTAATTCCGTCCCACCTTAAATCGCTTCTTAAATCCCTTCACACCTCTCCGCCAGCGTCCTTTGTCCTCTAAATGTGCTGATAAAAAGAAGCTAGGAGCAGCCGGCTATTCCATCCCACACCAATTTAGAACGTGCACGAACATCTTCCAGCTCATGCCTTGATTGAGTATCTGGGAGTGAAGTGGAGTTTTAGAGTGGAAATAATAGATCGTTATTTGGAACACATGCATTTCATGTCTGTTCCGTTTCTACAGTAATCTGTGTAAACACATTGTTAAAACAGAAACGTTTTTTATATTCTAGTAGTAGATGACAAAATGTAGGCATAAACTATATAATGTATGAAGCCTGAAGTCCAAATATCAAAGTAAAAGGTACAAATATAACACAACAATTGCGCTTTTATTCAAAAATATAACTGCAGAAACAAAAAGCCGCCTTAACATGCGACATTGACAGCTGTTTATTATAATTGCCTCCGTGGTTCAATAGAATCAGTTCCCGTTTGGGAATCAAAAGGTCGCGAGTTCGATCCTGCACCACTCACCAAAAAAAAAAAAAGCTAACCTTTACAAGGATCATAAATTGCACCGGCTGTTACAGGCTGAAATCAAATGTATGCTTTTATTCTAAATTAGTAAGACTAAGAGCAGTTTACTTCTTAAAACAGAGTGGTCCAGGATCGAACTCGCGACCTTTTGATTCCAAAAAGAACTGATTCTATTGCACCACGGAGGAAGTTATAATAAACGGCTCTCAATGTCGCATGTTAAGGCGGCTTTTTGTTTCTGCAGTTATATTTTTGAATAAAAGTGCAATTGTGTTATATTTGAACCTTTTGTAAAAATGTTTCTTTATTTGGACTTCAGGCTTCATACATTATATAGTTTATGCCTACATTTTGTCATCTACTACTAGAATATAAAAAACGTTTCTGTTTTAACAATGTGTTGACACAGATTACTGTAGAAACGGAACAGACATGAAATGCGTGTGTTCCAAATAACAATTTATTATTTCCACTCAAACTCCACTTCACTCCCAGATACTCAATCAAGGCATGAGCTGAGAGAAGTTCGTGCACGATCTAAATTGGTGGGGGGATGGAATAGCCGGCTGCTCCTAGCTTCTCTTTATCAGCACATTTAGAGGACAAAGGACGCTGGCGGAGAGGTGTAAAGGGATTTAAGAAGCAATTTAAGGTGGGACGGAATTACGAGTTTTTTCGTAGGCTCTGGTAATTCTAGTGTTAATATGTACTTTTAAACAAAAATATGATATGTTTGCTACTTTAAAGTAAAATGAAAATCTATACCATATATTCTTATTTTTATTCTACTTTTGGATTTTGTGTATATCAGAAGCCTTCTAAGGCAAGTGGCATTCCAAATTATTCAGAATTTCAGCTTCTCAATTAGATGACTGTTGCATCTTTGGTGTCCCATCATTACTTTCTGTCATATCTGCTTTACCCTTTCTCTGCTTCTGTAAACAAGCAATGCTGGGGAGTTAATTCTGTGCTAGCTAAGTTCTGTGCTAGCTAAGGTTTGTTATCAAGTGCTTTGGTGTTTGTGATGCCTATTAGGTTTACTGTGCTAGCCTGGTTTCTCTTCTAATAGCTAATAGCTGTCAGATCACGGTCTCTTACACAGCAGTGCCTACTTCGGCAAGAAAAACTTTAATTGTGACAAGCTGCTGCTTGTAATGAAATGCATCCATGGAGCAACACCACTGTGCTGCGGAATAGCTTTTTCATAGCAAGCAAATGGAAATGTCGCCTGTAATTTAGAGCCATGGTTACCAAGAGAGCTGGTCATAAAGGGAAGGACTGTGAATGCTTGAATTGCATGTTTGTTACAAATGTTCCTTTTCTGAAGAAAAATGCTTTTGCTATTTACTTGTCTCGAATAAAGAAGCTGTGAAACGTGTGCTTTTATATTTGTAGTCCGCATATGAATGCATGACTCTGTCTGTCTGTCTATTGGGGGTATTTATAGATAGAAATCCACAAAGGCAGAAAATGGATCACGTATCTTAAAATAGTCTTTTATTCCTGAGCTTTCAATACCTGCCAGGTGTCTTCATGGAGGGAAAATGATTAAATATACAGGTATCAAGACAATATTTAGCAAATGAGGAATGTCAGGTGGATTAGGAAGGTGGGGTTCAGAGGGTGATAGTGGTTATTTGGAAATTCTTCTTTTTAAACCTGCATACACTAGGTTTATATGCAAGTGTCTGTTAATGCCGTTTCATTTGATAGCCGCAATTTAGCCAGCTCTCTCAAAAAATTAAAGGAACACTTTGAAAACACATCAGAGCTCAATGGAGAAAAAAATCATGCTATATATCTGTACTGATATGAACTGGGTAATATATTAGGAATGAAAGGATACCACATCGTTTGATGGAAATGAAAATTATCAACCTGCAGAGGGCTGAAAATAACCCCAAAAATCAAAGGGAAATAATGATGTGGCAGGCTAGTCCATTTTGGTGAAATTTCATTGCAGTGACTCAAAATTGTACTCAATAGTTTGTATGGCCCCCCTATGCTTGTATGCATGCCCGACAATGTTGGGGCATGCCCTTAATGAGATGATGGATGCTGTCCTGCGGGATCTTCTCCCAGATCTGGACCGAGGCATCACTGAGCTCCTGGACAGTCTGAGTTGCAATCTGGTGACGTCGGATGGACTGAAACATAATGTCCTAGAGGTGTTTATTGGATGTCTATTGGATTTGGGTCAGGCGAGCGTGAGGGGCCAGTCAATGGTATCAATTCCTTAATCCTCCAGGAAATGCCTATATACGCTCGCCACATGAGGCCAGCCATTGTCATGCACCAGGAGGAACCCAGGACCCACTGCACCACCATAAACTCTGTCAGTGGGTCCAAGGATTTCATCCCGATACCTAATGGCAGTCAAGGTGCCGTTGTCTAGCCTGTAGAGGTTTGTGTGTTCCTCCTGGGATATGCCTCCTCAGACCATCACTAACCCACCACCAAAGCAGTCATGCTGAACAATGTTATAGGCAGCATAACATTCTCCATGGCTTCTCCAGACCCTTTCACGTCTGTCACATGTGCTCAGGGTGAAGCTGCTGTCATCTGTGAAAAGCACAGGGTGCCAGTGGTGGACCGGCTAATTCTGGTATTCTAGGGCAAATGCCAATTGAGCTCCACAGTGCCAGGCATTGAGCCCAGTAGAGGACGTTGGGCCCTCAGGACATCTTCATTAAGTCTGTTTCTGATTGTTTGGTCAGAGACATTCACACCAGTGGCCTGCTGGAGGTCATTTGGTAGGGTTCTGGCAGTGCTCATCCTTTTTCTCCTTGCCCAAAGGACCAGATACTGGTCCTGCTGATGGGTTAAGGATCTTCTACGGCCCTGTCCAGCTCTCCTAGAGTAACTGCCTGTCTCCTGGAATCACCTCCATGCCCTTGAGATTGTGCTGGGAGACCCAGCAAACCTTCTGGCAATGGCATGTATTGATGTGCCATCCTGGAGAAGTTGGACTACCTGTGCAACCTCTGTAGGGTCCTGGTATTGTCTAATGCTACTAGTAGTGACACTGACCATAGCCAAATGTAAAACTAGTGAAAAAACAGTCAGATTAGGAGAAAAGAATGTTAGTGGCAACACTAGAATTACCAGAGCGAATGAAAAAACTCGTAATTCCAGCCCACCTTAAATCCCATCGCACCTCTCCATCAGCATCTTTTGTCTTCTAAATGTGTTGGTAAGCCCAAGCAGCCTGCTGTACCATCCCCTCCGCCGAAGCGTCAGATCCGGTATAAATGTATGGCATTTCTAAAAGTTAGATTTTTTCAGTTATATTCTCTGTCACATTCACGCTGTCCTGTTTTCTGATTGGGACTATTCAGGTCATAAAATGATTTCTTCAAAATGTCACATATATTTGTCTCTTTCTTTTTTTTCCCTGGTGCTGTGTTGACATTGGGCACCAGAAGGCATGAGCTTATTCAGTGCGATTAGAAGCACGCAGGTGGCCGGTTGCTGTGTGCTATAACACGCTTGACTTGTCAGTGATCAACGCACATGTATTGTACAAGGCATGCACGAGGGTCACTGAGAAAAGAAGAGTGTTCTTTGCTCACCTTGCAGAGGAACTTTGTTGTCGCTTCTTACAAGAAAAGGCGATGGATAAAGCAAAAAAGGACGGAACATTAACAAGCTTCTGTTCCAAGACAGCCACCTCCCCCAAGAAAAGCAAACTCAGTCAGTGTCAGGCGCCCCTTCAGTGTAATAGTAACCATAGCACAGAGAGAAGTGTGTGCATTGCAACAGGTACACATGTCATAAACATAGGAAGGACGGTCCTTGGGTGTGTGGGAACTGTTAACATTTGAATCTGATGATTACATATAGCGTCGAACTGACTTCTCTGTACTATTCTTTCCTCTGCATGGTCTGGAGTACAAAAGAAACTGCACCATGCACCCAAAAGTGGCACAATGTTTTCCGAAATGTAATATACAGGTAATAAAATGTTATTCCAAATATCATATATACCTATGTCTGTTTTTTTTGTCAGTGTGGCATTGACATCATGGACCATAAGGCTCATGGTAATTCAGCGTGAGTAGGAACACTCAATAAAGCTGAAAAAAAAAAAAAAATACAGGTGACGATGATATATGAAGAAGGCATATTCACCAGCGTTTGTGTCAGCTTTTATCCCTCCAGATCAGAGAATTTCCAGTTCCATTGTCTCAAAACACCACTCACATATACACTTATTCCCAGTTTTAGAGAAAAAGTAACTGCGTCAGATATGTTGCTGGGGGTGGGTGTTGTATCGTGATTGTGACTGAGAGAATAAAAGTGAGGAACAAAAATGCTAACTTTTACAAGTACTATAAATTTACACCGCCTGTTACAGACACAAATCAAATGTATGTTTTATTGTATAATAACAATAAGAGCAGCTAACTACTCAAAACGGTAAATTTATGGGGGAGCTGGTTTTGAACTCAACTTCTGGATTGTAAGTCGGCAGTTATAACCACAGCACCATGGAAGCTGTCGTATTGTACTAGCACCTTTTGTTAAAGTGGGTGGGGGGAGAGATGGTATAGCTTGTTGCTTGGGCTTATCGACACATTTATAGGACAAAAGACGCTGATGGAGAGGTGTGAAGGGAAAACGCACATCTGTGAAACATCAGGATTAGTGGTCATAATTATTTAAGGCAGGAACTAACACTTTATTTGGTTGGAGCCTGTCTAATGCAAATTGTAATATGATACTTTCCATTTGTTTGTGTATCTCCATTGTCCCTTATTGTTTGCACAAACACATTGACCAGGCTTGGATTCAAACTCAGGCTCCTGGAGTGCACTTATCAATATCAATAATTCATATGGAGCACCCATCCATGTCAGTGACTTTAAGTGTTATCAGTTAAATACTATTTGATTTGGCGATTGTAGAAATAGAACCGCTAACACTAACTAAAATCTAATATATTGACTGGATCTGATATTCGATACTAAATAGTATTCAAGGACGCTAGACGTTCGTCATCATTTGAAAAATATTTGCATATTGGGGAAGGCAGTAAATTACATTAGGTGGTCTATCACAAGAGGATTCGTATAGTACAGGTCCAGGCTCTCAAAGGTCTTCATGGTGTGAGATGCAAGTTTCACTGAACTGTCATCATCAGGTGAAGAGGTGTGCCTTTTTTGCAATAGAGTAACAGCACTTTCTGGAGATACAGACTGAAGAGTTAACAGAGGAAACCACAGAGATCATCAGTACAGGCCTTAAGAACTTGAGGACTGACTCCATCTGGTCCTGCTGCTTTTCCTGTGTGTAGTTCCTTCAGTTATCTCCTTACTTTATGTACCACTCTCATATCCTACAAGACAGAATCAATATTTTAGTAAAAAAATAGTTTTCCTCATTGCATATTACTTTTCATTTTTTTCATTGCTATAGTCACAGAGGCAAAATGCTGTTGCACTTAAGAAAGAACATTGCCAAGAAATTAGACCACCCAGGCCTACCAGCCAAAAGTTTGTCCTAAGACCTGAAACGTGTCAGAAATGGACAGCAAAGACATGAAATAGTAAAAGATTGAAATTGGCAGGTTACTATGTTAAAAAATTTGAAAATTAGGCAATGAGTTGTATATGATGTTTAGAATGCTAACTAAAAGCATTGCTAAAATGGGAATACAGTGATCCCTCGCTATATCGCGCTTCAACTTTCGCGGCTTCACTCCATCGCGGATTTTAAATGTAAGCATATCTAAATATATATCACGGATTTTTCGCTGGTTCGCGGATTTCTGCGGAAAATGGGTCTTTTAATTTATGGTACATGCTTCCTCAGTCGGCATATTTAAAAGCTCAAAAGCACGTATTGATTTTTTGATTGTTTGCTTTCCTCTCGCTCTCTCTCTCTCTCTCTCTCTCTCTCGCTCTCTCTCTCTCTCTCTGACATTCTCTGCTCCTGACATGCATTCTTTGAAGAGGAAGATATGTTTGCATTCTTTTAATTGTGAGAAAGAACTGCCATCTCTGTCTAGTCATGGAGCACAGTTTAAACTTTTGACTAAAGGGTGTTATTTCATGCCTAGAGGGCTCTAATGTTAACAGTGTGGGAGAGTTTATAAGGGCTTAAAATATATAAAAATAACCATGCAAACATATAGTTTCTACTTCGCGGATTTTCATCTATCGCGGGGGGTTCTGGAGCAGGGATTACTGTAGTGGGGACACTTTCAAAGCAGTGCTCTCAGCAGGGAAAGATACTATTTCTATGAAGTCAGCACTTGGCCTTTTTCTCATCCAGGTACATTTAGCTGCCTGGTACTGTCATGAGGCTATGTCCTTTCATGCATTTGTGGAAGTCAACATTTCAAACTTAATGATAATTGTTTGGAGTGCGTAATTTATAAATGTTTACTTCATTTTTTCAGCTTGTGATTTGATTTGACCTTTAGATACTTCAGAGATGCAGTGAATTAGAATCAAATTGTAAAATTCACTAGAAATATTATTTTAATTTACATAAAACAGTTTTTAAATTGGACTGTCTTGTCAAAAGATTTTAACCAATACATGTACCAGGAGAATGTTAATTTTCAAGAAGTCTCATTTCTTACAGTTAAGATGACAAACTCGCTTAACCAGAATTGAAAATAAAAGACATGGATTTAGCTAAAAATATTAATATTTAACTTTTTGTTAACTTGACCTTTTTCCTTACCATAATTAAATTATTTACAGTAACCCAGAAGTGTAATATTTTACCATAACAATTGTTAGAACATACTACACAATGTAATTGGAAAACACTAATTATTTGAAACCACATCTCCATCTTATTTGCATTTACATTTATGTCGCTTAGCAAATCAAATGCTTTTATACAAAGTGATTTACAAAAGAGGTCAACATGATCAAGTGAACATCAGTCTGGGGAACTGTTTTGGAGCAAGTGCTACAGGACAAGGTTGTAAAATTGATCATTACAAGTGAGGAGAAAGAGTCTTCAAACACTTCTTAACACTTGAATCTCTGAAGCCTACGAAAAAAGTCGTAATGCCAGGCCACCTTAAATTCTCTTGCCCTTCATCATCAGCATCTTTGTTTAGCAAATGCCTCAAGCAGAAAGTCCCCTGCTATCCCATCCCCCACCAATGCAGCTGAAGGCTTACACAAAGTTCTCCCAGCTGAAGTCTGTTTATCTGGGTGTGAGGTGTCTTGAATTGTATAGGGTTAATAATATGTCGTTATTAAGAATACATATATTTCATGTGTGTTCCATGTCTACAACAATCTGGGTAAATGTAGGATGACAGGAAATACGAGGCAAGAAATGTTGAACACATAAATAAAACTCCTTTCATGTTATAGTAGTAATGACAAAATGCTGATATGAAGTGTATAATGTTTGAAGACTGAAGTCCAAATATCAAATAAACACTTTCACAAAAGATATAACAAAACAAGTGTGTTATTCAAGAATATCCGGTTCAGTCCTGGAGGGCCGCAGTGGCTTCAGGTTTTCATTCTAATCATCTTCTTAATTAGTGACCAGTTTTTGCTGCTAATTAACTTCTTTTGCTAATTAACTTCTTTTTAATCACTGTTTCTTTTTCCTTAACAATATTGAGATGCAAAACAAGCCACCACATGACCAGCTCGTATGTGGCCATTACACAATATCTGAAAATAAAGAAATGTGAAGGTCTTGGTAAGATTGATCTCTCAGTTCACCAAAACATTTTGACAGTGTTCTTAGAAAAAACAGAAAAATCAACAATTTTGGGAATGTCTGCTGTGGCAAAATGAGAACAGCAACAGGCCATGGAATTAAATACAGAAGTTAATTAACAGGAAGAATTGTTTTCTCATTAAGAAACTGGTTGGAGAGAAATTGGTTGGAGTTTGAAGACCCAATTTAGCTGGTCATTTGTTGACTTGTTTCACATCTAATTTCTGTTTGGCTGTCATTTAATGAAGGAAAGAATCAATTTAAAGGACTGAATCCTTAAAAACAGGGCTATTAAAATGAAGGCAAAATAAATTAATTAGCAGTGAAAAGTGGTCACTGATTAGGAAAAGAGTTACAGTGAAAATCTGCAGCCACTGAGGCTCTCCGGGCCTTGAGTTTGACACCCCTGACCCAGATTGTTGTAGACACTGGACACACATGAAATGTATGTATTCCAAATATAAAGTATTTGCCCTATACAGTTCCAGACACCTTACTCCCAGATGAACAGTGTCTGACCTGACTTCAGCAGCCTCGGTGCCTCACTGAGCAGGCTGCCAGTGCTGATCGACACATTTGCAAAACAAAGACACTAATGAAGAGGTGTGAAGGAATTTATGGTGGCCTGGCATTATGGCTTTTTTCGTAGGCCTCAGGGATTCTAGTGTTCAGCAAATCGAGAGAGTTAGCACTTCAGATACAGGTGAGCAGCTTGTTTTACTAGTGGGAAACTACACATGAAAAGACTCTGGAAGGCATCATCAAGATTTTTTTTATATAATTGTATTGATTTTATTGAAATCACACAACATTCCATACAAATAGAAAAATTTTTCAAGAATAGAAAGTTTAGGAGCATGCGCTGATACAGCGCATTGCCGCACCCATCAACTCAGGATCCCAGATTAGGACCCGAGTACAGCCATGCAACGGGTGGCACCTCAGTACCACACTACTTCAGATGTAGTGGAACTGTGTGAGGTTTGTTGTGGTGGCTGGAGTGCCAATTCTGCCACCAACCCCCAAGTTTGTCCCTGCAAGTTGGAGTGCCTACATGCATGGATGGATACAGAATAACGTCATACCCAGGACGGAGCAATTACAGGTTAAGGGCCTTGCTCAAGAATAGGATTGAAAACAAATCAGCCCTCACCCCTGAGAAAGCGAGCAGGGGCAGCAGAATAAAACAAACCATAAGTAAATAGATAAATTTAATAAGTGGATATATATAAATGGGGAAGAAAAAGAAATGGGGAGAGAATCTGCTTCCTCAGTGCTTTCAAAGCTTATTCTAAAATGTTATTGATTAGATCCTGCCAGGTTTTGAGAAATTTCTGCACAGATTCACTAAGTGAGAAATTTTTCCAATTTCAAATAATATATAACATCAGTCACTGACTGACTTAAAAGAGGAGAGTTAAGATTCTTCCAGTTTAACAAGATAAGTCTCCGTGCCAATAGTATAGTAAAGGCAATCACAGTTTGTTTGTCATTCTACACTTTAAGCCTATCTGGGAGTACACCAAACACAGTTGTTAATGGGTTAGGAGGGATTGTGACACCAAGGCTGTCTGAAAGGCATTTAAAAATTTTGGTCTAGAATGATGTTATTTTGGTGCAGGCCCAAAACATATTACCCAGTGAGGCTGGAACTTGATTGCAGCGTTTGCAGGTTGGATCTTGTCTTTGATATATTTAATTTTGAGTTGAATAAGTGTATGCTTTGCGCATATGGAGCTCGAGTGAATTTTCTGCATTTGCTACCTTCCATTCCTTTTCTGAGATGTTGAGTGAGAGATCCTTTTCCCACTGTCCTCTTGGATCTTTGAAAGGGAGGGACTGTAAAATAGTTTTATATATTGCAGAAATGCTGTCTAAGTCCTTGAAACTGAGCAATATTTTTTCCAGCATAGAGCAAGGTGGGAGGTGAGGAAAATTAGGCAGGTTCTGTTTAACAAAGTTCCTAATTTGAAGATATTTAAAGAAATGTGTTGCTGGAAAGTTACATTTAGAATGTAATTGTTCATAGGTTGCAAAGACGTTGTCTATGTACAGATCTTTAAGTGATTTAATCCCTAATGTTTTCCAGATATTAAAAACTGCATGTTTGCGAGGCTTGAAAAAGGTGGTTCTTGTGCAGAGGTGCCACAGATAAAAGATTATCTATCTTAAAATGCTTCCTACATTGGTTCCATATTCTGAGTGAGTGAAGCACAATCGGGTTGTTAGTATATTGGCGATAACTTGCATTTATTGGGGCACAAAGCAAGGAATATAAAGAAGTACAGCAAGATTTTATTTCTGATGCAGACCAAGCCTGTATATGTTCATCTATTTTTGTCCATATCCATGTTTTTATAGTTTGTGTGTTTGCTGCCCAGTAGTAAAATTGAAAGTTAGTTACAGCCATGCCTCATTCTGCCTTTGTAGGGTCGCTCTTTGGATACGTGGATGTTTTGAATTCCAAATAAATGTGATTATGGTTGAATTGAATGTCTTAAAAAAATATTTATTAATGTATACTGGGATGTTTTGAAATAAAAAGAGAAGCTTAGGGAGGATATTCATCTTAATAATAATTCTTCCAGCTAAAGTGAGGTAAAGGGTTGACCATTTATGCAAGTCTTGCTTAATTTTTTCCATACAGACAGTGAAATGTTGTTGATAAAGAGCTTTATGTTACTTGTGATGTTTACCCTTAAATATTTAAACTGATCTGCAATGATAAAAGGGAAGGTGTCCAGTCTAATATTGTGTGCTTAAGAATTCACTGGAAAGAGCACACTTTTAGTCAAATTAATTCTGAGACCAGAAATCTTTTGGAATTCTATTAGTGCTGTTAGGACTGCAGGCACAGTATTTTGTGGGTCTGATGTATACAGTACCATATCATCTGCATATAGAGATATTTTCTGTTCAAGTCCTTCTCTGATAATCCCCTTTATCTCATAAGCGTTTCGACAGTGAACTGCCAGTGGCTCAATGGCGATTGCAAAAAGTAGTGGGGCCAAGGGGCATCCTTGTCTGGTAACACATTCTAGTTTAAAGTAGTCTGAATTAATGTTGTTAATTCAAACTGAAGCTTCTGGATTGGTATATAGTAGTTTGATCCATGCACAAATGTTTGAGCCAAGCCCAAATTTCTCCAATGTAGTGATAAGGTAGTTCCATTCAATCATATCAAATGCTTTTTCTGCATCCAAGGATAATAAAATACCTGGGATGTTTGACTTTGCGGGTGAATATACAGTAGACCACCGCGAAATTGCGGACTCAGTCATTCACAGATTTTTCCTTAGAATCTAACTATTAATTGTTAGCGGAAAGCACATATATCCTGTGCTGTAGAGAGAACAGGAAGCAACCGCTGAGGGAAACGCGGTTTGGAATGGTGAAAGTAGCCAATCTGAGAGCATTATTCATTTCTCCTTGCTCCTGATTGACTGCTGCCCTGTGACGCGACTCCAGCTGAGTGTCCTCATGTTTTCCATTTTGTTATTGTGTTCATTTTGTTATTCTTAAGCAAACAAGATGTCGCCGAAACACCCTGCCCCTTCTAAGGCTTCTGGCACTGAACCTAAGCACCAGAAGAAATTTAAAACACTCCAGGAGAAGGTTGAGCTACTGGATTTGCTCCAGGAACTAAAAAGTTATGCTGCAGTAGCGTGCCACTATGGCATTAATAAAAGCACCATACACTACATAAAGAAGACCGAGGCAGCGATCTGCAGTACCGTATCTGTAAGCTTCTGTGAAAAAGGTAACAACCGTAAGGAATAAAAATATCGTCAGGATGGAATCTGCCTTGGCATTGTGGATCACCGACGACAGAAAGAAAAACATCCCCTTCGACGGTAACATCATCCTTGAAAAGGCATGGAAATTGTACCAGCAGTTTGCTGCAGGAGACGATGTAGAAGGTACTGAAGAACAGCATCCAGGGCCATCAACAGCACCGGAGCCTGAAGATTTTCAAGCCAGTAAGGGATGGTTTGATCATTTTCAGAAGTGGTCTAATATTAAAAGCATCTCTCTACATGGAGAGGCAGCGTCTGCTGACAAAAGCCACGGAGAAGTACCCCGCGACATTTAGGCACATCATAGAGGAGAAGGGATAGAAGCCTGAACAAGTTTTTAACATGGATGAGACTGGCTTGTTCTGTAAGAAGAAGTTGCCTAGAACTTACATCATGAAGGACAAAGCCAAAGCTCCAGGGTTTAAGGCACAGAAGGACAGAGTGACACTTATTATGTGTGACAGTGCTGCTGGTTACATGATGAAACCTGGCCTCATCTACAAATCAGCGAACCCTAGGGCCCATAAAAATAAAAAACTGCTGTCTGTCTTCTGGATGCACAACCCTAAATCCAGGATTACCAAAATCCTTGCTTCAAGCTGTGGCCAGAGTGTGTCCATGACAACAAGGGCTTATCGCCCGAAAAAATTCAGCATGACACTCTTGACAAGGCTGTCGAACTGGCAAAGATACTGGGAGGCGAAGGTTTTGATGACATCACTCAAGATGAGGTGAATAACCTTATCGATGCCCACTCTGAACCCCTGACAGACGAGGATTTGTTGGAGTTAACAAAGTCTGCCAGCGAGGAGGCGGAGTAAGAGATAGATCCAGTGCAAGAGGAGCAGGAGCAGGGCCTGACTTTGGAACGTCTGTCCCAGATTATTCAGACATCGAGTTACAAGGGATGATTGAAGCATGGGATCCCCTGTTATGGTTCAAGCTCTCACAGTTAATAATGACATCAATGCTGCTATTCAAACATGTAAAGAGCGTAAAGAAACAACGATAACAACTTCCCATCACAATATTCCTGAAACCTATAAAGAAAAGCTAGCACGAAACCCCACCAGAAGAAAACCCGTCCAAAGATACGACTGAAGAGGCGCCACCCAAGGAGTTTTAAATCCTCTGCATTGTACTGCACAGCTACTTCATCATCATCAATATCATCCATCATTGGTGAGTACCCGTACATTTTATTGTATTTTACTTAAATGAAATTATGTATTTACTCTACATAGAAAACGACCGCACATACCAAAGAAAACACGCTTGCGTGAATTACAGTACATATAGCGGTATCATCTGTATTTTACATTCTAGCACCGCGGGACACATAGCAGTACAGTATAGGGGTTTACCTTTACATTCTGTTTTTAGGTAATGTATTAAGGTAATTTTTTAGGTAATGTATTAAGCTGAGTTTGCAACAAAATGAAAGTGCTTTGGGGGCATACTGTATTTAGGGTTTAAACTATAATAATAGGCATTTAAAAGGTATTTTTTAACCACATCCAAAAGTCACGGTTTTCACAATTCACGGGTGCTGTAGGAACGTAATCCCTGCAGATTTTGGGGGTGTACTGTATTGCATTAAACAGGCATCGAAGATTGGACGCTAAGTGTTGGCCTTTAATAAATCCAGTTTGATCTTGTGATATTACCGAAGGCAGCTCTTACTCTTCAACATCCTAGCTAGAAGGATGGAGAATCATAACATCATTGTTCAGAAGTGAAATTGGCCTGTATGATGCACATTGTAATACATCCTTATTTTGTTTTGGAAAGACAGTGATTTTTTTGACGGTGATTTTTTTGTCTGTAGCTTCTATGAATGTTGCTAATAGGAGGGGAGCTAGCTGAGTGGAGAACTTCTTATAAAATTTGGCAGGATAGCCATCAGGGCCTGCTTCTTTCCCACTCTGAAGTGACTTTATATCATATAATAATTCTGATAATGCCAACGATTTATCCAATTCTTCTGCACTAAGAGTATCTATTTGTGGTATTGCTAATGAATCCAGAAATGCATTAGATTGTGTCTTGTGTTCTTTAAACTCGGTAGAATATAAGGATTTATAGTAGTCTCTGAATGTGTGCATTATATTTTTATGGTGAATGATTTTTTTCTCCGTTTGTGTTGGTGATTGCTGGGATTGCATTGCGGATTTGTTGAGCTAAAAGCTTATTAGCTTTCTCACCATGTTCATAGTAATGATGTCTTGATTTATAAATAAGTTGTTCAGTTTCTTTAGTTGTCAAGAGTTTGAGTTCTGAATGCAGAGCCTGTCTTTTCCTATGAAGAGCCTCACTTGGACACCTGGCATGTTCTTGATCTATTCTAGTAATTTTGCTGGTTAGCTTTGAGGCCTGCTTGCTTTCCAATTTATTTCTGTGGGAAAGATATGAAATAATCTGACCTCTTAAGAAGGCCTTCAGGGTTTCCCAGAGTATTCCTGCAGAGCCCTCTTTGTTTTGATATAAATTTTTTTGTCTGCTAATTAAAGTGGGTTAAGATACCATCTTCGATATGAGTATGTGGGGCATAATGATTTTATCCCCAAGATCAGAGGGGGCATGGTTGGAAATAACAATAGTGTTGTACTTGCAGGATTTAATCGTAGGCAAGAAATTGTTTTCTGTAAAGAAATAATCAATTCTTGAGTAGCAATGATGCACTGGTGAGCAGAAGGAACATGTTCTTGAGTTTGGGTTTAGAAATCTCCAGGGGTCTCATAAGTTGTGGTCAGTTACAAACTGTGTAACTGTCTTTGCAGTATTAGATTTATGTCATCACCCCTGCGGTAGGAGACCTATCTGGATTTAAAACACAAAGTCCCCAGCCATTATAATTTTATGAGTTTTCATATTGGGAATGGATGCATATACATTTTGGATGAAATCCCTATCATCCACATTGGGTACATAAACATTTATCAAAATCACTTATTTAAATCACACTTAAATAAATTACCCATGACAATCATCTATCTCCCTTCAGGATCAGATGCAACATCTGATACGACAAATGAGACTGTTCTATGGATAAGAATTCTCACACCTAGTTTTTTTTGGTAAAGCCGGAATGGAACATTTGGCCAGTCCAGTCTTTTTGTTGCTGGAACTGATCCTTGCTTAATACGTGGGTCTCCTGTAAAAATACTATTTTAGCGTTTGGACCTGTTAGGTGAGAGAATACTTTTTCTTTTTAATTCATGATTCGGGATTTTTGATGTCATTTTGTAGTGGTAACTGAAAGTGAGACAGCTTTGATCTTAATTTCCATGTACAGTAATCCCTCGCTATATCGTGTTTCG
Organism: Polypterus senegalus; assembly: GCF_016835505.1. Classification (NCBI taxonomy): domain Eukaryota; kingdom Metazoa; phylum Chordata; class Cladistia; order Polypteriformes; family Polypteridae; genus Polypterus; species Polypterus senegalus. The sequence goes on along the minus strand of NC_053156.1, from coordinate 197,588,968 downwards.
ACTTTCGCGGCTTCACTCTATCGTGGATTTTATATGTAAGCATATCTAAATATATAAAGCGGATTTTTTGCTACTTTGCGTGTTCTGTGTACAGTGGGTCTTTTTACTTCTGGTATTTGCTTCCTCGGTTGTTTTGCCCAGTTGATTTCATACAAGGGACGCTATTGGCAGATGGCTGAGAAGCTAACCAATCAGAGCATGCAGTTAAGTTCCTGTGTTCTGACTGGCTTAGCGACGGAGCAGCGAATTCGATTCCGCGGTTTTAACCAGGAAGTCTCATCTCTCTCATTCAGCATCAACGTGTTTCACTGTGTAAAGAGTTAACTTTTGTGCTCTTTTGTATTTATCTTTGTGCGTAGTCAAGCCCTTCATTATGGCTCCAAAACAATCTGCTCCTGCTACTGCTTCAGGGGCCAAGCGCCAACGGAAGATGCTAACAATTGCCAAACAGGTAAAAGTTTTGGATATGTTGAAGGAAGGGAAAGCTACACCGCTGTAGGACACCATTACGGCATCAATGAGTCCACGATACTTTTTATTTAAAAAGGAGCAAAACGAGTTGTAAGTGGACGTAATAAGGCAGTAGTCCGGATTGAAGACTGCTGGAAGAAGAACAATGGCGGTGTTACACAATCGCCTGAAGAGGCTCCTTTAGAAGGGCTGCAACGCTCTCCTTTGTTGTGTAGTAAAATTAAACTCATTGTTATCGGACAAGTCGTCGTGTCATTGTTGGTGAATAACCATAGTTAATTTTCTACTTACAGTACATGTACGTACGTTTAGTGTCACTGTACACACATTTACTGTTTACAATTTTTCTTGTATTGTACGTATTTATTGCTGGTGGCCTGTCTATCGTAATGTCTGTAACATATGTGATATCGGAGACACTCGATATCTTCAAATTAATATTTAGGTTTTACTGTATATAAACAGTGTGTTTACATACATAATTTCAATGAATCTTACCTAATATCTAAGAGAATACAAAGGGTTTGTGCTGTAAAACTGTGCAGGGAATATTTATAAAGTGTGGGAGTTTCTAAGGGCTTAAAATATATAAAAATAACCATACAAACATATGGTTTCTACTTCACGGATTTTCACCTTTCGCGGGGGGTTCTGGAACGCAACCCCCGCGATCGAGGAGGGATTACTGTAGTGTTAACCGAAAGTGAGACAGCTTTGACCTTAATTTCCAATTTTCCCAGGGGTTATTGCCATGCAGTCTATTGTTACTTTGGTAAATATAATTATTATTATAATTATTATAATCTTAGCCCCCTCCCCCATTTTTGCCTCCCCACGTGAGCCTGGACCCCACTTCACAAAGTCCCAGTCTTCTGGCATACCTAGAGACAGAGCACGTCCAAAACAAAACAAGCCCCCCGTCAGAGACTAAAATTGAGGTATCTATTCCCGATACAATGTAAATACTATAAGCATAAAAAAGAAACATATCTTCAACAGTCTTGAAATGTTAAGACAGTAAGCCCAGGGAATGGTGTTAAAAAGTGGCCTTGGATAAGCATAGTAAACCCTATTACAATAATAATAACAACAACAAACCAAGGGTATAATGTTTAACAATCTCCTTTAGAATAGTAAAAAGAGAAAAAAAAGTTACTAATTTAATTTCTTCCACACATACATACATAAACGTGTATAATTGTAATTGAAACATAAACAGGTAGTGACTGAGATTGGAAAAGGAAGTTTGGTGTAAGTATGATTACGGTACCAGTGTCATTGCAAGCGGATCAGACAGCCGGTGATATCTTCTTTACGATGCGATGACAGGGTGCAACTCACAATCCTAGTTCAGGAAAGTGTCGGGATCAGCTTTCTTAACTCTACCTCTACGAAGGAAGCAGATAAAAAGATGTAATGTTTGCCTTAAATATCCACTTTGAGTTTGGCAGGATACAAGAGGCTGTATCTGATATCGGATTTTCGTAAGCACTGTTTAATATTATAAAAAGAGGCTCATTTAGCGGCTGTTGAGAGTAAGAAATCAGGGAAAATTACAAATGAGATTATTTTCAAATATAATCTCTTGTTTTTTTTTCTGAGAAGTGACATTACATTTAATTTAGATTGTAACTTCTCGAAGCGCACAACAAAAGTCCTAGATTTAGATGTGTTCGATCCCCGTATGCTGCTGCTATCTTGCCGTCTGATTTAAAGTTCTCTCCAATTATTTTGAAGAATAATTGACCTACGAATTTCACTGGGTTTAGATCAGCAAGTACTCTCAATTTAGACGCATTTTCCTTAATGTGCTCCTCAGTTTTTTCCAGCATGCCTCAAGGTGATTTTATATACTCATTTCTCCCGCCACAGCTTGTCGTCTTGCTTGTCTTGAGCATACCATTTATACCATTTATTTCTTTCTTTATATCTTTCTTTATCTCTTGCTTGAGCTCAGCAATCATTACCTTCAGTTCAGACAGATCATTTCTGCTTATGTGCACTGTAGATTAAGCGGCAAGCACTATTACAGCTGATGTTCCCGGCTCGTGAGGAGTAGATGAAAGCGCGCACTGCAAGGCCTTTTCCAGTTTCAAGTGATCTTCTGGAATCGGCGAGCTATAGTAACCTGCATCACTTACACATTTGCTCCCATTTTCGCTCTCAACTGTAGAGGATGCAGCGGACAGTGGTCACAAAAAGTCTGAGCTTTCGCCTGTCTGTCCCAAGTCAGTCTCTGAAAGGCCATAACTTGAACTGATGTAGCTTTAGGTTTCTTTTCCATTTCTTTCTGAGCCCCTTTCTTACCGGCCATGTTTATATATGCTTGCATATACTATAATCGAACCCTCGGGTTGGGTAAATGCAGGATAACTTCGGATTATAAGAAAAAATAACACATTTGCTAACAGAGTTCCACCTCAGATGTCCATCTCCCGCAACGGACGAGACCAAATTCAAGATATTTTAAGATGACACCCTTGTCAGTCTTAGATATCGGAAATGTATTTTGAGATAACTTGAAATAATTTCTGTGCATTTTGAAAATTTCCAAATATCTGTGTGTGTGTTTTCCGTGATTTCAGTAAGACCTCCTGTTACTAAGGAAATTATTTTGGTTTACAGTATTTCAAAATATCATTCTATTACATGATATTTCAAAATATATTCAAGATATCCTGCATTTCAGGTAATGATTTCACATAGATTTGCATTTTACATATCTTTATGTACATGTTTAGATATCTCAAATTCATTTCCTGATATATTAAAATGTGTTTCTGATTAATTTACAATTAAGAAAGAAAGAACAAACTGTGTATTTTAATTGAAAATAGCTATGTCCATTTTGAGGTATCTCAAGCACACTTTGAACCTTTACTAAAATAAGCAGGAAGATATAAAGTATGAAAAAATTCACAGGGGGTGATTTTGAGATCAAAGTACATTTCAGATAAATGAAAATTACCTTCCAAGGTTAGTTATTTCAGAATGTAATGAGGTCATCTTGAAATGTTATTTTGAGGAATGTTTGATATGCTGTATGTTAAAATGCATTTATGATCAAGTTGGTTTTATACCTGGGAGACAAGCACCAGACAGCACAAGACGTTTCATTGATATCAGTGAATGTGTTGACTCCAAATCTATCCCCACTATTTTATTGGCTCTTGATGCAGAAAAAGCATTTGATAGTGTTCATTGGCTATATGTATTTGAAGTTCTGAGTAAATTTAATCTTAAAGGACCCATCTGTAAGGCTATTCTGTCATAATACTCGAAACCTTCAGCTAGAGTTTTTACAGAGAGGCTGTTGTCAGCACCCTTTGACATTTCAAATGGTACTAGACAACCTCACCTTTAATATTTGCTTTTATTATGGAGCCCTTTGCTGAGTACATACGTTCTAATCAGGAGAATCAAGGTGTTCACATTAAACCTGCAGTACATAAAATTGGACTGTATTCAGATGATCAGATCCTTTTAATTCCCTGGAATTGTTTCGTTATAACTAGGTTTACAGCCTGTTCCTATTATAAAATTGACACAAAATGTCAGGCCCTTAGTATAGCTATCTCTGCCCTTTCTATGAACAATGATAGCCACATTTAACTACAATTTGGAAAATTTATCAATATCATATTTGGGCATATCATTTACAAATTCTTCAAAGGAACTTATAAATATTAACTTTCTAAATTTATCAAATAACATTAATAAAGATTTCAAGCACCTTAACTCACTGTTCTTATCATGGGTAAATAAAATTTTAGCAACAAAAATGATTGTATTTCCAAAGTTCTTATATCATTTTCACACCATTCCTTTTCTGCTTCCTAGCAAAGTCTTAGAAACCTTGCATAAAGATATATTTAAATTTATTTGGAAAGGTGGTAGTCCATAATAAATAGATTTCCTGTGACACAACTCCGCCCCATGGGAGATATGGCAATCCCAGACCTGTACAACTACCATAGAGCAGTAATACTAAATTAGATGTGAGAATGGTGGTCTCTTTGACACTTCTAAACATTGGGTTCAATTAGAGCAGTACATAAGTGGATATCCGGATTTGGTAGATTTGCTTTGGCTTATTCAACTTGGATGTAATTTACCTTCGTTTTTCTTAACTTCTGTTTCTTCAGCAGTGTTTGTTTGGAAATATTAACATAAAAATAAAGAATTTTCTCCTCCTCTCAAAATGCTTCCTTTATCGATATTTCAGCGTTTAATCCGAGATTTAAATCTATGCCCATGGAAACAAAATGGACTTAACACATTGGCCTACTTTTTTTTTTCTGGTAATAGCCTTCATTCCTTTCAGCATCTCCATGAACACTGTAATCTATACTAATAAAAGGCAAAGCCCTCACTCACTCACTCACTGACTCATCACTAATTCTCCAACTTCCCGTGTAGGTAGAAGGCTGAAATTTGGCAGGCTTATTCCTTACAGCTTCCTTACAAAAGTTGGGCAGGTTTCATTTCGAAATTCTACGCGTAAGGGTCATAACTGGAAGCTATTTTTCTCCATATAATGTAATGGAGTTGAGTTGGAGATGGCGTGGGGGTTTAGTGTGACATCATCACGCCTCCTACGTAAGTACGTAGAGAACAAGGAAGAACTCCAAACAGCGATGAGCACAAAACGCCATTTCACAATTGAGAAGGCAGAAAAACATTATGAAGCAAATGATGCATACAAGCATATTCATAAGTACAGCTACTGCGGAAACAAAGCACGGCGTGAACCGTAAGTTTATATTAAATTAAGTTCATAGACAGGCTGCCACTAGCGTTTGTAATTTAGTGCCTGCCCATATAAGGCCGTCCATCAGCGGCAATCCAATACAAACACTGCCGGTAAATATTCACGGGTGAAGGACTGTGCTTATGCAGAGGAAGATGAGATGGTCAGGGTGGTGTTTGGCACAAACTCATTGAAACTGCGAGAAAAACTTTTAAGTGCCGGGTCTTAGCTGACATTACGAGATGGCACCAGCACAGCTGGGAACCTTGATGCAAGAACACCAAGCGGCTCACGGAACTGGCGCAGTGCACAGACAAAAGCAACAGTTCCAAAGAGTGCTGAACAAAACCGAATTACACAATTGAGAAGGCAGCAAAAAATATGAAGCGTCCTGATACATACAATCATATTCATAAGTGCAGCTACTGCGGAAACAAAGCACACGGTGGAAAAAGTGAATGTCCCGCTAAAGGAAGACAGTGTAAAAAAAAAAAAAACCCATGCATGCAGTTTGTCACATCTCAGATAAAGAGGAAGACGAGCTGTTTATTGATGCAGTAAGAAACTAATCGATGAATGAAACCTCTTATCTTTACAACGATTGACAAACACGGAATGTAACTTGAACACAACACATCGTACAAATACGACCCTGATTGAAACAAATAATGATAATCAAATCCTTGATGACAGCAACATTCAATAACACTCACAAAACAATTACTGTATATTGACAATCATGTTACGTTATTTTTAAAATGTTCCCTTTTCTTTTCATAACTTCTACTTCTCCACTGCGATACGGGTATATATATAAATGTATATATATACCCGATCTACAGTACATACTTTGCATAGACAAGCCACACGCTGTGGCTAATTGTAGAGTCTTAAGCCTCTAACGCGACATTCAGGTTCGATTCCGAGAGGGATGCACTGAGTATGTACGCGCTACCGATTCATTTTACCTTGCATCTCCTTGGTTTGGGACGTATGAAAAATATTCGGTTAACGCAGAATCATGTTACGTTATTTTTAAAATGTTTCCCTTTCTTAGCACAAGCACAGCTGAGAAGCTTCGATGCATGTACTCCATAACGCGTTAAAAAAATAACGCATTTAATCACACTTTCAATTCCAAGCAAATGGGAACTTTTGTCAATGCATGATTTCCTGGTACATCCATTACACTGATGCACACATCACAGCTACAAAAATGTTAGAGTCGAATAAAGCGTGTTCCTACGACTGATCATTTCGACTACCCGAGCAAGCCTTGATAAAAGCATGGTTTTGTGCACACTGAAAAGCAAGCAAAATTAGATGCATTACAGAAAGCGGACTTTGTGGCTCTTACTGGGGATCATTGGACTTCCGTGACCGTTAGTAATTCTAATTACATCTAATTACAAAATGTTCAATGATCACACTGTTTTAGCCTAATGTACAAAATAATTTTGGCTAATGTTACTCAGAGTTTAAAGATTAAGTTGGTCAAATTACCTTTTATGTTTCTGACTTATTTTTTTAAGAAAAAAAACTGCACTTTATGTTGAAATTTTGGTTATTATTATTTAAAGACAATACTATTCTGAAAATGTACTTAAAGTACTTAAACTACCACTTTATTTTTAAGTCTGCCCAATTTTAACCAGGGATGATATTTTTGTTTCTGTTTTGAATTCAAATGCAGTTTAAAAGCTTTTTTTTAGAAATTAAAACAGCTTCAGTTTACAATATTCATGTCCATGTCTATTATTTGATTCTGTCGCCCACTAAAACCCTTTTAAATTAAAAAAAAACATTTGCGATTTGGGGCAAATTTACGTGCGATTACATACGATTAATCAAGATTAATTCTTACACAGCCTCTAATTAATTGGATTAATTTTTTAATTGAGTCCCACCCCTAATATATATATATATATATATGTAGATTTGTATATATATGTGTATATATGTAGATATGTATATGTGTATATACAGTATGTGTATATATATATATGTGTGTGTGTGTATATATACAGTATGTGTATATATATATATATGTATATATGTATATATGTGTGTGTGTGTGTGTGTATGTATGTATGTATGTATGTATGTATATATGTATATATATGTATATATGTATATATATGTATATATGTATATATGTATATGTATATATGTATGTGTGTGTAGACAAAGAAATGAAAAGTCTCAGAACAGTATCATTTCAATGGTAGGTTTATTTCAACAGTGGCAGATTGCACATCAAAAGGAAAATCGAAAAAATAACTTTAAATAAAAGATAGAAATTGATTTGCATTTCATTGAGGGAAATAAGTTTTTGAACCCTCTAACAAAAAAAGACTTAATACTTAGTGGAAAAACCCTTGTTTGCAAGCACAGAGGTCAAACGTTTCTTGTAATTGATGACCAAGTTTGCGACATTTTAGGAGGAATGTTGGTCCACTCCTCTTTGCAGATCATCTCTAAATCCCTAAGGTTTCGAGGCTGTCTCTGTGCTACTCTGAGCTTGAGCTCCCTCCATAGGTTTTCTATTGGATTAAGGTCCGGAGACTGACTAGGCCACTCCATGACCTTAATGTGCTTCTTCTTGAGCCACTCCTTTGTTGCCTTTGCTGTATGTTTTGGGTCATTGTCGTGCTGGAACACCCATCCACGACCCATTTTCAGTTTCCTGGCAGAGGGAAGGAGATTGTCGCTCAGGATTTCACGATACATGGCTCCGTCCATTTTCCCGTTAATGTGATTAAGTTGTCCTGTGCCCTTAGCAGAAAAACACCCCCAAAGCAAAATGTTTCCACCCCCATGCATGACGGTGGGGACAGTGTTTTGGGGGTCATAGGCAGCAATTTTCTTCCTCCAAACACAGCGAGTTGAGTTAATGCCAAAGAGCTCTATTTTGGTCTCATCAGACCACAGCACCTTCTCCCAGTCACTCTCTGAATCATTCAGGTGTTCATTGGCAAACTTCAGACGGGCCTGCACATGTGCCTTCTTGAGCAGGGGACCTTGAGCCCTGCAGGATTTTAATCCATTGCGGTGTAATGCGTTTCCAATGGTTTTCTTGGTGACTGTGGTCCCTGCTAATTTGAGGTCATTAACTAACTCCTCCCGTGTAGTTCTAGGATTCTTTTTCACCTTTCTCAGAACCATTGACACCCCACGAGGTGAGATCTTGCGTGGAGCCCCAGAGCGAGGTCGATTGATGGTCATTTTGTGCTCCTTCCATTTTCGAACAATCGCACCAACAGTTGTCACCTTCTCTCCCAGCTTCTTGCTAATGGTTTTGTAGCCCATTCCAGCCTTGTGCAGGTCTACAATTTTGTCTCTGACATCCTTGGACAGCTCTTTGGTCTTTCCCATGTTGTAGAGTGTGGAGTCTGCTTGATTGATTGATTCTGTGGACAGGTGTCTTTTATACAGGTGACTAGTTAAGACAGGTGTCCTTAATGAGGGTGGCTAATTGAGTAGAAGTGTCTAACCACTCTGTGGGAGCCAGAACTCTTAATGGTTGGTAGGGGTTCAAAAACCTATTTCCCTCAATGAAATGCAAATCAATTTCTATCTTTTATTTAAAGTTATTTTTTCGATTTTCCTTTTGATGTGCAAGCTGCCACTGTTGAAATAAACCTACCATTGAAATGATACTGTTCTGAGACTTTTCATTTCTTTGTCATTGGACAAACTTACAAAATCAGTGAGGGGTCAAATAATTATTTCCTCCACTGTATATATATATATGTATGTATATGCCAGCAACACTCATATCAATGACAAAACAATTACATTAACAATCATCTTACGTTATTTTTAAAATGTTTGCTTTTCTTTTTCATAACTTCTTTAACACACTACTTCTCCGCTGCGAAGCGCGGGTATTCTGCTAGTCTATACTAATAAAAGGCAAAGCCCTGACTGACTAACTCACTCACTCATCACTAATTCTCCAACTTCCCGTGTAGGTAGAAGGCTGAAATTTGGCAGGCTCATTCCTTACAGCTTACTTACAAAAGTTGGGCAGGTTTCATTTCGAAATTCTACGCATAATGGTTATAACTGGAACCTATTTTAATCGATATACTGTAATAGACTGCAGCTCGATGGCCGTGGGAGGCGGAGTTGCGTGTCACATCATCACACCTCCCACGTAATCACGTCAACTGACTGTGAACGCAGAACGTAAAAAACAAGGAAGAGCTCCAAAGAGTGCTGAAGAAAAAAACGCATAAAAGCGTATTCATAAGTGCAGCTACTGCGGAAACAAAGCACCGTGTAAACCATAAGTGTAAGTTTAGTTTATAGACACGCTCCCGCTGCCGTTTGTCATGCCTTCGACGAATACTTTATTCGCGAGATACAAGTTTAATGAGAAGACACAAGGTATAAACAAGACTTTGGATCACTTTGTAACGGAGTTAAAATTGCTGTAGCGAGGAACTTTTAAGTGCCGGTCTTTGCTAACATTAAATAAAGCCGTGGACATCACAATATCACACAAGAGAGCAGCTCACGTGAACTGACTGAACGCAGTACGAGTGATCACTTCCATGAATCAAACCTGTTCAAAAAACTCATTACACAATTGACAAGGTAGTAAAAGAATATGCTTCGAGCTGAGCTCCACAGTTAACGCAGTCTTGCGGAAGCAACTTCGTCACGCTGCCACCAAATACTCACAGAAAAATCCACAAGTTAATACACACGCTGTCTCTAGAGTTTCTCCACACTACAAAATGTTGTCATTGATTTGAGGCAGGATTGCTTTTATATTTTATGTATAAATGTCTATATATATATATATATATATATATATATATATATATATATATATATATATATGTGTGTAGATACAGTGCATCCGGAAAGTATTCACAGCTCATCATTTTTTCCACATTTTGTTATGTTACAGCCTTATTCCAAAATGGATTAAATTCATTTTTTTCCTCAGAATTCTACACACAACACCCCATAATGACAACGTGAAAAAAGTTTACTTGAGATTTTTGCAAATGTATTAAAAATAAAAAAACTGAGAAAGCACATGTACATAAGTATTCACAGCCTTTGCCATGAAGCTCCAAATTGATCTGAGGTGCATCCTGTTTCCCCTGATCATCCTTGAGATGTTTCTGCAGCTTAATTGGAGTCCACCTGTGGTAAATTCTGTTGATTGGACATGATTTGGAAAGGCACACTCCTGTCTAATATAAGGTCCCGCAGTTGACAGTTCATGTCAGAGCACAAACCAAGCATGAAGTCAAAGGAATTGTCTGTAGACCTCCAAGACAGGATTGTCTCAAGGCACGAATCTGGGGAAGGTTACAGTAAAATTTCTGCTGCTTTGATGGTCCCAATGAGCACATTGGCCTCCATCATCTGTAAGTGGAAGAAATTCAAAACCACCAGGACTCTTCCTAGAGCTGGCCGGCCATCTAAACTGAGCGATCGGTGGAGAAGGGCCTTAGTCATGGAGGTGACCAAGAACCGATGGTCACTCTGTCAGAGCTCCAGAGGTCCTCTGTGGATAGAGGAGAACCTTCCAGAAGGACAACCATCTCTGCAGCAATCCACCAATCAGGCCTGTATGGTAAAGTGGCCCGACGGCAGCCACTCCTTAGTAAAAGGCACATGGCAGCCCGCCTGGAGTTTGCCAAAAGGCACCTGAAGGACTCTCAGACCATGAGAAACAAAATTCTCTGGTCTGATGAGACAAAGATTGAACTCTTTGGTGTGAATGCCAGGCGTCACGTTTGGAGGAAACCAGGCACCGCTTATCACCAGACCAATGCCATCCTTAAAGTGTAGCATGGTGGAGGCAGCTGTGGGGATGTTTTTCAGCATCAGGAACTGGGAGACTAGTCAGGATAAAGGGAAAGATGACTCCAGCAATGTACAGAGACATCCTGGATGAAAACCTGCTCCAGAGCAATCTTGACCTTAGACTGGGGCGACAGTTCATCTTTCAGCAGGACAACGACCCTAAGCACACAGCCAAGATATCAAAGGAGTGGCTTCAGGACAACACTGTGAATGTCCTGTGTATGTGTATATGTATGTATGTATGTATGTATGTATGTATGTATGTATATATATTTATATACTGTATATTTATATTTTTATATATATATATATATATATATATATATATATATATACTGTCTATAGATTACAGAAATCTATACATAGCATTAAATATATTGAACTTAGCTTGAAGATAATTTATAGATGGCAATTTACTCCAGTGAAATTATCTAAAGCTTATTCAAACTGTTCCCCTTTATTCTGGAGACATTGTGGCAAAAATGGTAATCTTATACATTTATGGTGGTCTAGTCAATCAATTTATCATTATTGGCTGACAGTTCAGAAATTTCTCTCACACTATTTAAAACTGAATATTAAATTGATTCCTCTGTTTGCTTGGATTTGGGATAGACAGCTATCAACTAAATTGTTACACTTTTCTTTTACAAACTTTATTTGCAGCAAGACTGATTTTAGCTTGACACTGGAAATCATCTACAGTGATCTCTCGCTATATTGCGCTTCAACTTTCACGGCTTCACTCCATCACGGATTTTAAATGTAAGCATATCTAAACATATATCACAGATTTTTCATTGGTTCCGCGGACAATGGGTCTTTTAATTTATGGTACATGTGTCCTTAGTTGGTTTGCCCAGTTGATTTCATACAAGGGACGCCATTGACGGATGGCTGAGAAGCTACCCAATCAGAGCACGTATTATGTATTAAATAAAACTCCTCAATGATATAAAATATGCTTTCTGTGCGGTGCTTCGCACAATTCAAAGCTCTAACAGCCCATATTGATTTTTGATTGTTTGCTTTTCTCTGTCTCTCTCACACTCTCTGACATTTTCTGCTCCTGACGGAGGGGGTGTGAGCAGAGGGGCTGTTTGCACAGTGGCTGTTCGCTTAGAAGATACGGACGTGCCTGTAAAAAAAATGCTGAAAGACTACCTTCACATTGATCCCTTCATTGTGGCCGCTTTATTGCGGTGCTTCCCATACTTAAAAGCCCAACAGCCCTATTGATTTTTGCTTGTTTACTTTTCTCACTCTCTCTCTCTCTCTGACATTCTCTGCTCTTGACGCTCACACTCCTTTGAAGAGGAAGATATGTTTGCATTCTTTTAATTGTGAGAAAGAACTGTCATCTCTGTCTTTTAATGGATCGCAGTTTAAACTTTTGACTAAAGGGTGTTATTTCATGTCTAGAGGGCTCTAATAATGTTAAAAAACGTATTTAGAAGGTCGTAAACAGGTTTTCTATGCTCTAATTGCGAAAATTTTAGATTTATAAATAAAGAATCCTACTTCGTGGAAATTCATTTATCTGTCTGGAGCTGATTAACCGCGATAAACGAGGGTTTACTGTATAACTGTGCGGAGATTATTTATAAACAGTGTGGGAGAGTCTCTAAAGGCTTAAAATATATAAAAATAACCATACAAACACACAGTTTCTACTTTGCGGATTTTCACCTATTGCAGGGGGTTCTGGAACGCAACCCCCGTGATCGAGGGAGGATTACTGTATTTCCTTAAAAATATCTGACATCTTGGAATAAATAGACCTTTGTGCTTCTTTTGAAAATCAATTGCAATTAAAAATGATACCTTCCCTAAATATGAAAAGGCTTGGTTATATTGGTATAAAGGCCCAAATATTAAATAAAGATGTTGTTTTAATTAGGTACTGTAAACTAACTTTATGTTTGCACACATTTAACAAGTATTCAGTGAGTTTGAATAGTTGAGAATGCCCCCCCCCCCTTTTTTGTTGTTACTTCGCTACTGTAAATGTATATGTTAATAATAAAGAAGTGCTTTCTCTTTTATTACATGGAAATTACATAGAACAGTGAACCATGAATTAACTTTCCCTTTAATTAATGTTTTGGGTAACATCGATAATCATACAACATTGAGGTTATCTTGATTTATGCAATATATAATTTTACAGTTTTTTCCTCTGTACTTCAGATTACTTACCCTTTAATAAATATAAATAATAAATATGAAAAAATGCATTTGTATATAACTAAAATATAGCACTTATTTTAGATAAATTACATTTTAGGTACATTTTTAAATTTATGCATTTAATGTTTTATGAGCAAGGCTATTCATGTGCATGTTTGATCTCAGAAATTATCAAAAAGTAGTATGTGTAGATAAAATGCATTTTTATTGCTGGTGTTATCAGTGCCTTTCAACATGTATTTAATTTCTGATGTTAAATAAAGGCCACGACTCAGTCCTACTGTTGGGATTGCCTCAGCAAATGCCTGATCAGCCCTTTATTTCCCAGTATTCAGTACCAATAAAATCTGTTTTTTATTAAGCTTTTATTGAAATAATTCATGAATAAGTATGCTGTTGTATACTATGCCTGATCCTGTAGGGACTGTTTCAATAGAAATAGTAGTACATGTCATTTTATCTGTGTGTCATTCCGACTGTTTAAATGACTCTTACTGTGAGTAGTTTCATTTCAGTCATTGCATTTTCTGTACCATATCTTTTTTTTTTTTTTTTTTTTTATATATCTCTCTTGCAGACTCTCAGAAGAAGCAGCAAGATGATGACTCTGCTTCTGGCCCAGCCACCAGCACCAGTCCCTCAGATGTCTTCACAAATGACACTAATAGTAACAGCAGTAGTAGCATCTCTCCTTCATTTTCATTGCAGAACGTTAGCACCCAGCCTCACACATCTGAAACGAATGTAGCATCTTCAAGCCAAGAGGAATGTGAGTATTATTGACTTTCCCTATCTCCTTAGAAACATTCACCTTAAGAGCACTTTTTGTAATTAAGTCAAGTCAGTGACACAGTAGTGTATTTTTAGAGCAATTTGTCATTTTTTTTTATATTGGGCTGTTTATAATGTTAGCAAATCTAACCACCTTGGTCCCACAGGGTTTTCCCAGAAATTTGCATTTTGAATTGCTCTTCTCGCATGTTCTCTCAAGTGCACAAAAAAATGAGCCAGTAGCAGATTAAAAAAAAGGAATCAAATTTTGCAAAGTCAAGCAAAATCACACCTTTTATAAATACTGTATCGTTATTTGGAAGACATGCATTTCATGTGTGTTCCGTGTCTACAACGATCTATGTAAACACATCTTTAAAAAAGAAACATTTTTCATGTTTTAGTAATAATTGACAAAATGTAGACACAAAGTTTATAATGTGTAAAGTCTGAAGTCCAAATTATCAAAGAAACTCTTTCACAAGAGGTACAAATATAATAGAACAAGTGCGCTTTTATTCAAAAATATAACTGCAGTTTTGAGTTATTTGAATAAAAGCGTACTTGTTCTGTTATATTTGTACCTTTTGTGAAAGTGTTTCTTTGATATTTGGACTTCAGACTTTACACATTATAAACTTTGTGTCTTCATTTTGTCAATTATTACTAAAACATGAAAAATGTTTCTTTTTTAACAATGTGTTTACTTAGGTTGTTGTAGACACAGAATACACATGAAATGCATGTGTTCCACATAACGATATAGTATTTATAAAAGGTGCGATTTTGCTTGACTTCTCATTCTATACAACTCCAAGCAACTGACATGCAGGTAAACAGACTTGAGCTGAGAAAACTGTGCGCCATTGGGGGATGTGATGGCAGACTGTTTGCTGCTTATCAGTACATTTAAAGGACAAAAGACGCTGATGGAGAGGTGAGAAGTGATTTAAGGTGGGACGGATCTACAAGTTTTTTTTGTAGGCTCTGGTAATTCTAATGTTAAAAGTATGCAGCTGACCAGAATATCTTTCACACATACTTTTAACCTGATGTCCGAATACGTGAATGCATGGTTATAATGTAATTATGGTTTTTATCTTTGGTAAACCCATTAAGTAATGATTCCATAAATGATCAAGTATTTTCGTCTTTCTGTGAATTGTCGTTCCAGTCATTAGAATTTAAATCCAAATCATACCATACATTTTAAGAAGTTGAATAATGCAGTTTTTTGATGAACACTAGGATTATAAAACTTCAGTAATTGAAATAGCGCTGGGCGGTATAGCAGTTTCTACCAAAAAACGTTTTTTCTTTTTGTTATGATATGGACTTTTCGTATACCGCAACACTGGTTTATATAGCCTAAACAACGTTTGGAATGTGCCATAGCGGGAAACTGTTTAAGGGTGGACCTTTTTCACTTCTGCACCACTAAACACACATGCAACAGAGTACATGCGTTAGTGGAGGTATTGAGCAGTGAAAATGGACAGAGAACATTCTGAAACTGAAGCTGTAGAAGATGATAAAGTTGAACATGATGACACAGAAGAACTTTTGCCGAAAAAAGGAGCAGTGTCTGTTGTCTAAACCTTTATGTTCATATGTGTAAATACTGTTTCTATACTACTGGATAATACTGCAGGCCAAGTTGTACTTGTTTTATTTTTTTTCAGTACTGTGTAATGTACCTGAATACTGTGTAATAGTGTGACGACATGTTGACTTTATTCTCGATATTTCCACTTTAATCGCGACACTTAAGACGAGAATAAAGTCAACATGCTGACTTTATTCTCGTAATTTATCATTAAAGTAGAATAAAATGAATATTTAATTCACTAGATTTTCTCAAACTCTGTCATAAGTTATGTAGCACATTAAATTCTTTGTGTTAAGTGTTCCCCGCACCATGTTAATTGCTACATGCTTCTTAAACTGACTTCCTCTTGCACTGAGGAGGCGTAGGCAGCGGTCACCACACAGAATACATTAATTTCATCATATTCCTGCTCCCTGAACATTTAGAATGCTAAGATAAATACTTTATATAATTTTCATGATGAAATGCATTAAAGCATGTATTAATCATGTGGGGGCACAGGGGCGTGAAGGTTCTACTGCTGCCTTGCAGCAAGGGGGTCCCAGGTGTTCCCTGCCTTGAATTTGCATGTTTTTCTGGTGGGTTTATTCGGCGTGCTTCTGTTTCCTTTCAAAGTAATGTAGGATGTTGAGTTTTATTATGCTATATTGACCCTTCTAGTGTATGTGTTGCTCGTATTCACCCTGTGATGTGCTGGTGCATTGTTCAGGATTTGCTTCTGCCTCGCACACAATGCTTGCTGGGATGGGCACAATCCTGAATGGTTGGCATATTTAAACATGTATAACGAAGATTGTTTTAATGCTCTGAACACTCGGTGGTCTAAGTTTATAGCTAGTTTTAATTTCACAAAGATGTTTATCGTATGGTGATTGGTTATGTAGGAGAAAAAAAAGGAAGGCTTGGAACTGGGGGTTTGGTACATCAGATAAAGACAGCATGAATGCAATAAAGAAAGCCCGCTCAGAAGAACATCCATTGATTTCCGTGTTTGTGTCTCCGACCACCAGATCATGAACCCAACATTTACACAGTATTTAAGTTAAACCTGTACGACACCCATTTATTCATCCAGTTTTTTGAAGCCTCATCACACTAGCCATAAAGTTCTCTACACTAAATGTACACCTGGGGACCCCTCACTGCGAGGGAGCAGGACTACCACCTCACTACCGTGCATGTTTAATACCTGCTTTTAATGTATTTCATCATGAAAATGATATCAAGTATTTATCTTAGCATTCTAAATTTGCAGAGAGCAGGAATATCATGAAGTGAATGTATTCTTTGTGGCGATCTCTGCCTGTGCCTCCTCTTAGTATGAAGGAAGTCAGTTTAAGAAGCGCATGCCAATTAAAAACTGGTTCAGGGAACACTTAGCACAAAGCATTTAATGTGCTATATTAACTTATGATGGGGTTTGAGAAAATCTACTAAATTAACCATTGATTTTAGGATGAAGTTTAGTTTACGACATTCTACTTTAATGACAAAATAAACTATGAGAATAAAGTGGAAATGTCGACTTTAATCTCGATATAAATGGTGAGAATAAAGTGGATGTCCACTTTAATCTCGACATAAATGTCAAGATTAAAGTCAACATGTCAACTTTATTCTTGACATATAGTTTTTGAGTTTTATTATGTATATAGCTTAGCTTGAAGCAAGGTCCATATTAATGCAATTTGCCTTAATGATGGTTCAGTTGGTAAAGGTGTCACACCAAGTTGCACTTATTTTATTTGTTTTTGTTGAATACTGTGTAATGCACCTGGGCTTGAAGTCTTGAAGTAATAGTATTATTACTGGAAGTTGCACTATTATTTATTTTATTTCTATTTTTTAAATATTAAATATTATGCAGTTTAATGATGGTAAAGTTGTTTAAAAAGTCACTTTAACATGTCAGTAAACAGAAATTGTTAACATTAACAAAAAGTGTAGTTGGTTTACAAAAAATATTAATTATTTGTTCCTTGTCTAAGACATGTTCAGTGCAATACAACTTTTGACAAGAACCTCTGAATATTTTACTAAGTCTAAATGCCTCTTTGGATGGTTGAAAATATGTTGTCAAAATTTTAGCTTAAGCTGTTTGCAAAATTTGTTCAATAAAAAGTTTCTATGTTTTAACTGCAACTGTCATGCAATGTGATTCCTTCTCTTCATTAGTGCCACCCCCTTGAAATCTATCACTTTATGGGGCCATAATACTTATTATGTATTAATACTTCTGTGTGCATTAAAATGTTTTTTTTGTACAATGCTCATGACAGTAGAATAGGTTATTCTTAGCCAATCTTCTGCAGTAATTGCAGTGGAAAATGTTGTTAACATCCACTCATGCATGGGAAAAGAATACCATCGAATATCTTGAAACCGGTATAATTTTGAAAAATACTGTGATACAGAATTTTGATCATACCGTCCAGCACTAATCTGAAATTAAGTTCATTCAGAAGTTTTCTGGTTTGCCCAGAAAAACAGGAGTTCATATTAAGATGGTTTTAACAAGGACTTCACTGTTGTTGAGATTACAGATAAAATGGTAATCTGGCTACAGCTATTGCAAGACACAATACATTTTCCTTCATAATGGACAGAGAATTGGTTACCCTGATAGAAATAATTTCTTTACTTCTAATTATGCATTCTTAATTTTATGAAAAGATTTTAAGACTGTCAACCAGATATAGGTTTTGCTCATCCTTGTTAATGTGTCTAGTGACATGACTAAACAATATGGCAATTTTTTGTGGATATGTACTACACATTGGGAGTGATCCAGATAAAGCAATTTTAGTTTGATATTTAACATTTTTGTACTGAACAGGCCATAATTTATCAGGTTAACTCATATAAACCTTTAATAAAGCTTGCTAATAATTCAGTTTGGCTTGAAGGTTATGGGTGTTAAGTGTGAGGTACATATTCAAGTTGTAGTAGTAATGTGAATACTAAAATTTACACAATCCAAAGATGGTAACTTTTTTTTTTCCTTTAAGTGGTCCCCTGGAACATATCCAACCTTAACCCGGTATGCGCACACTTAGTTTAGTATTGAAGTTTCTTTGTATATACCTGTTAAAGAAATAAAGAAGGAATAAAAATCTATTATACAAACAATTTGTCCCACGCACCTATCCTGATGGACCACCTCAGATTGGGACCCAAGTGCTTCCATGCAGCGGGTAACACCTAAACATCACACCAGTGCTGATCCCCAACAGGCCTGACCCCATGGGCTCTCCAATGGTTTTGACTCTTCTGGGAATGGGGCTCCCGAGAGCTTTCCTCAATCCCCTTCATAATGTGAGCAGCCTTCCAATGGGTGGCTGCGCCAGAGATACTCCCGCGGAGAGCAGAAAGAAGTCATTTTTGTCATCTCAGAGCTGTATGAAGTTTTTTTTTTTTTTTTTTACGTTGGATGGAGTGACAATCCTGCCACCAACCCCCATGATTTCCCTGCAAGTTGGAGGATGGGCAAACACGAATATTGGCAGAGTTTCTCTGCAGTCTTTGTTGATTTTCGTAAAGTGTTTGACACAGTTGATCGTTCTTCCCTGTGGGATATCCTGAGACTTTGCGGGATCCCCTCACGGCTGCTCAAGTACTCAACGATACACAATCAACACTACGACACAGTCCAAAACACAGTTCGGTACAACAGGTGCGAATGATGGTGAGAATGAATTGTGATGCCAAATGAACAGTTTCCAGAATGTTGTGAAAGTTTTGAGCTACCATGCTCCAGTTGTGTGACAATCTGTAGATGCTGGAAGTGCTCCCCGGATTAAGGTGCTTACCAACCCAGACGATATCGCATGAATAAGATGGCACAGGACAAGCACATAAATCCAGAATGAAATTGTAATCCAATGGTGGTTTTATTCCAAAGGTAGGGGGAGAAGCATAGAAATGAATAAACACAGATGATTAAAATCCCCTCTGCATCTTTTTGGCTCCTTTTTTAATGACAGTGTCTAATTAGCTTCCTCCCCAGCAACCGCATTCACTCTGAAGCTGACCAATGTTGTAATACTACCGGGGGAGTTGTGGGAAACTTGAGCATCACTTTTGCAAAGTTTTGACAGCCTTTATTTGAAATGAATATCTGTCTTTCCATGCTTGAACTAGTACCTTAGTGATCCCACTGCACAGTTGTGTTCCTGTTACAGATCTGTCTGTTACTATTACATTTTAAATCTTAAAGATGATTAGCAGCATAAGTGCCAGGTTTGGCAATAAAGAAATTGTTGCAGTTTAGATTAAAGCAGGTTTTGGGGACCTACTGCACGCTATATTCTGACATCTCTTTGAGCTCCATTGAGTTAAATGAGAACTGATTCTGTTGAGTTAAAAATATGCACCTGGCTGATGAACTGAAAATGTACTACAGAATGTATTAATGTCAGCCCTAAGTATTAATGGAACACAGTTCTCTTGTGTTAAGGACATATTTCCATACTTCGAAAGAAGTATAAGGAGTATGACAGACCTCAACTATTCTTGCACAATCACATTTCTTCAATTTCCATTCTGACAAACAATACAAAACTATTATCACCCTTAACATTAGATCTTGGGACAGTTATTATCCTCCAGTCATGAAGTTACTCAACAGTCTCTAATCTATACTAATAAAAGGCAAAGCACTCACTCACTCACTCACTGACTCATCACTAATTCTCCCTCTCTAATACTCAACTTCCCGTGTAGGTAGAAGGCTTAAATTTGGCAGGCTTATTCCTTACAGCTTCCTTACAAAAGTTGGAGAGGTTTCATTTTGAAATTCTACGCGTAAGGGTCATAACTGGAAGCTATTTTTCCCATATAATGTAATGGAGTCTTGAGTTGGAGATGGCCGTGGGGGGCAGAGTTTCGTGTGACATCATCACGCCTCCTACGTAAGTACGTAGAGAACAAGGAAGAACTCCAAACAGCGATGAGCACAAAACGCCATTTCACAATTGAGAAGGCAGAAAAACATTATGAAGCAAATGATGCATACAAGCATATTCATAAGTACAGCTACTGCGGAAACAAAGCACGGCGTGAACCGTAAGTTTATATTAAATTAAGTTCATAGACAGGCTGCCACTAGCGTTTGTAATTTAGTGCCTGCCCATATAAGGCCGTCCATCAGCGGCAATCCAATACAAACACTGCCGGTAAATATTCACGGGTGAAGGACTGTGCTTATGCAGAGGAAGATGAGATGGTCAGGGTGGTGTTTGGCACAAACTCATTGAAACTGCGAGAGAAATTTTTAAGTGCCGGGTCTTAGCTGACATTACACGAGATGGCACCAGCACAGCTGGGAACCTTCGATGCAAGAACACCAAGCGGCTCACGTGAACTGATGCAGTGCACAGACAAAAAGCAACAGTTCCAAAGAGTGCTGAACAAAAACCGAATTACACAATTGAAAAGGCAGCAAAAAATATGAAGCGTCTTATACATACAATCATATTCATAAGTGCAGCTACTGCGAAACAAAGCACACGGTGGAAAAAGTGAATGTCCTGCTAAAGGAAGACAGTGTAAAAAAACCGTGCATGCAGTTTGTCACATCTCAGATAAAAAGGAAGACGAGCTGTTTATTGATGCAGTAAGGAACTAATCGATGAATGAAACCTCTTATCTTTACAACGATTGACAAACACGGAATGTAACTTGAACACATCACATACAAATACGAGCCTGATTGAAAGAAATAATGATAATCAAATCCTTGATGACAGCAACATTCAATAACACTCACAAAACAATTACTGTATATTGACAATCATGTTACGCTATTTTTAAAATGTTCCCTTTTCTTTTCATAACTTCTACTTCTCCACTGCGATACAGGGTATATATATAAATGTATATATATACCCGATCTACAATACATACTTTAGCATAGACAAGCCACACGCTGTGGCAATTGTAGAGTCTTCGCCTCTAACACCGACATTCGAGGTTCGATTCCCAAGAGGGGATGTACTGACTATGTACGCTCGCGCTACCCGATTCATTTTACCTTCGCATCTCCTTGGTTTGGGACGTATGAAAAATATTAGGTTAACGCAGAATCATGTTACGTTATTTTTAAAATTTTCCCTTTCTTAGCACAAGCCCAGCTGAGAAGCTTCGATGCATGTACTCCATAACGCGTTAAAAAAATAACGCATTTAATCACACTTTCAATTCCAAGCAAACGGGAACTTTTGTCAATGCATGATTTCCTGGTACATCCATTACACTGATGCACACATCACAGCTACAAAAATGTTAGAGTCGGAATAAAGCGCGTTCCTACGACTGATCATTTCGACTACCCGAAAGCCTTGATAAAAGCATGGTTTTGTGCACACTGAAAAGCAAGCAAAATTAGATGCATTACAGAAAGCGGACTTTGTGGCTCTTACTGGGGATCATTGGACTTCCGTGACCGTTAGTAATTCTAATTACATCTAATTACAAAATGTTCAATGATCACACTGTTTTAGCCTAATGTACAAAATAATTTTGGCTAATGTTACTCAGAGTTTAAAGAGTAAGCTGGTCAAATTACCTTTTATGTTTCTGACTTATTTTTTTAAGAAGAAAAACTGCACTTTATGTTGAAATTTTGGTTATTATTATTTAAAGACAATACTATTCTGAAAATGTACTTAAAGTACTTAAACTACCACTTTATTTTTAAGTCTGCCCAATTTTAACCAGGGATGATATTTTTGTTTCTGTTTTGAATTCAAATGCAGTTTAAAGCTTTTTTTCAGAAATTAAAACAGCTTCAGTTTACAATATTCATGTCCATGTCTATTATTTGATTCTGTCGCCCACTAAAACCCTTTTAAATTAAAAAAAAAAACATTTGCGATTTGGGGCAAATTTACGTGTGCGATTACATACGATTAATCAAGATTAATTCTTACACAGCCTCTAATTAATTGGATTAATTTTTTAATCGAGTCCCACCTAATATATATATATATATGTAGATATATATGTAGATTTGTATATATGTGTATATACAGTATATATGTAGATATGTATATGTGTATATACAGTATGTATATATGTGTGTGTGTATATGTATATATATAACTGTGTATATATATGTGTATAGATGTGTGTGTGTGTGTGTGTGTGTGTGTGTGTGTGTGTGTGTGTATATATATATGTTTATATATGTATATGTGTCTGTGTGTGTATATGTATATCTATACTAATAAAAGGCAAAGCCCTCACTCACTCACTCACTCACTCATCACTAATTCTCCAACTTCCCGTGTAGGTAGAAGGCTGAAATTTGGCAGGCTCATTCCTTACAGCTTACTTACAAAAGTTGGGCAGGTTTCATTTCGAAATTCTATGCCTAATGGTCATAACTGGAAGGTATTTTCTCCATTAACTGTAATGGAGTTGAGCTGCAATGACGGGGGCGGAGTTTCGTGTGACATCATCACGCCTCCCACGTAATCACGTGAACTGACTGTCAACGCAGTGCGTAGAAAACCAGGAAGACCTCCAAAAGCGCTTAAGAAAACATGCATTATATAATTGAGAAGGCAGCGAAACAATAAGAAGCGGAAAGTGACATATACTACCATATTCATGAGTGCTGCTACCTCGGAAAGAAAGCAAGGTGTAAACCTAAACTTTAAATTAAGTTCATAGACAGGCTACGCTGGCTTTTCACATGCCCACAGGTAATGTGGGATACAAGTTTAATGAGAGGACGTAGGATATAAACGAGAGTTTTGATCACTTTGTAACTAAGTTAAAATTGTAGGTGAAGGGGTGTGCTTATGCAAATTCCGAGAGACTGTGTTTGTGGGGATTGACAGTTAAGGCGGGTGGGGGAGTCACATCATCATTTCCCCGCCCATTCATCTCATTTCACTCTGAGCTGAGCTGAGCTCTGCGGCTAACGCCGTCTTCCGAAGCAACTTCGTCAGACTGCCACCAAATACTCACAGAAAAATCCACAAGTTAATACACACGCTGTCTCTAGAGTTTCTCCACACTGAATCCTCCAGGCACTACTTACAAAAGGTTACATTGACAATCGTGTTACGTTATTTTTAAAATCTTTCCTTTTCTTAGCACAAGCACAGCTGAGAAGCTTCATGCATGTGCTCCATAACGCATTAAAAATAATGCATTTAATCACACTTTGCATTACAAGCAAAGGGGAGCTTTTGTCAATGCATGATTTCCTGGTACACCGATTACATTGATCAGCGCATCCCGATTCATTTTACCCTCGCACCACCTTAGTTTGAGAAGAAGTATGAAAAAATATGAGGTTAACACAGAAAACAGATCACCAATTCAAGCTTTATGAATAATCGATTCGCCATCAATAATTGTTTTGGTAAAGCCATCCTCCTTCCATTTTATAATTTTTCCGCCATTAGCCATGATTAAATGAACGGTAAATAAAGTAAGAGCAAAGCGAGCGTGACTTATTTAGGCAGGCATATATATGACAGCAACACTCATGACAATGTCAATCATGTTACATTATTATTAAAATGTTTCCTTTTCTTTTTCATTACTTCTTTAACACACTACTTCTCCGCTGTGAGGCGCTGGTATTTTGCTATATATATAATATATGAATTACCTCCAAAGAGCGCTGAGACTTTTGATATCATGAACGTGTGTACAAAAGGGGTCTCCTGCCCAGCAAAAGTCGAGCAGCCAGCGCGCGCGTGCATAGCTGTGCCGGCCTTTGAGACGCTGACTGCGCTTCTGCTTTAAGTCAAAGTGAGCACTTTTAATTTTTTTCATCCTCCCCCTGCGCTATAGCCCAGACAAGTGCAAACACAGGACCCCTTTTCTACACCACGGCAAAATAATATTAACGCGATTCACACTTTCTTTTGCACGTATATCATTATGAGGTCCTAAACTCGGATTATGAAGACACACACACAAGTGGAGGACTGACAGTGCCATCACAGCCGATTAGTGGCGGGACGTCTCACCAGTCTACACAAGACCCACCGCGACTGTCCCCAAAAGGCGATCATAACGCCAGCTTAACACATCTCTATACTATATAAAAGAAAAGGCAACTTTCCTTTCTTTACACCTTTTTTCCTTTTATGCCAAACCAAAGCCTTTCTCTCTTAACACTGCAGAGGACACAAAACTAATTTTCTTTAAATGCCGGTAAGGCACATTACCAGAGGCACAAATTTGAACGTTCACATAGAAAATGTAATTTCTATACCACAGCCGTCGTGTAGCGCCTTTCAAAAGGGATCTACTACAGAGAGATGATCCATATACATTTTAGCTGCTGTTAGTTACTTACCTGTTGTGTTACACAGTCTTTAAAATGTAGTTTACCCAAACCACTCCAGTAGTGCTCAATGTACCTGTACTTCTTGAAACGTTAATGTTTTACTGTTTAATAACTTATAGACTATATTTTATTATTTTTCCCTTGCACTCAGTGACCAAAGCTATACACACACATATAGACACATACAAACATACACACAAGTATGTATATACACATACATACATACATACATACACACACAAATTATATATATGTATGTGTGTGTATATATGATGTAGATAGGTATGTATATATATATGTGTATATGTAGATATGTATATAGATATGTAGATATGAAGATATGTATGTGTATATATACATATATATGTGTATGTGTGTGTGTGTGTGTGTGTGTGTGTGTGTGTGTGTGTATATGACAGCAGCAATCCAAGCTGTGAGAAAACAGTAAAAAGGAGGCGTGTCAGACGTTGTGGTACATTTTCTGATGCAGCTAGACGAAAATAACTTTGTGACGCTGCCACCAAATACACAAAACAATTACTTTGACAATCATGTTACGTTATTTTTAAAATTTTTACTTTTCTTTTTCGTACCCTCTTTAACACACTATTTCTCCGCTGCGAAGCGCAGGTATTCTGCTAGTATATATATATATGCCAGCAACACTCATGACAATGACAAAACAATTACATTGTCAATCATGTTACGTTATTATTAAAATGTTTCCTTTTCTTTTTACTTCTCCGCTGCCAATCGCAGGTATTTTGCTATATATATATATATATATTTATTTAAATAGATAGATATGACAACAACACTCCTATCAATGACAAAACAATTACATTAACAATCATCTTACGTTATTTTTAAAATGTTTGCTTTTCTTTTTCATAACTTCTTTAACACACTACTTCTCCGCTGCGAAGCGCGGGTATTCTGCTAGTATATACTAATAAAAGGCAAAGCCCTCACTCACTCACACTCTCTCTGTGTAGGTAGAAGGCTGAAATTTGGCAGGCTTATTCCTTACAGCTTACTTACAAAAGTTAAGCAGGTTTCATTTCGAAATTCTACACATAACGGTCGACAATGGCCGCCATGTTGAACTTTCTTATTTATGGCCCCATCTTCACGATATTTGGTAAGCGGCTTCCCTGCGCTAACCGAAACCGATGTATGTACTTATTTCTGTGGTATGACGCCACTGTCGGCCACCATATTGAACTTTCCAACGTCACTAATTCTCCAACTTCCCGTGTAGGTAGAAGGCTGAAATTTGGCAGGCTCATTCCTTACAGCTTACTTACTAAAGTTAAGCAGGTTTCATTTCTAAATTCTACGGATAATGGTTGACAATGTCCGCCATGTTGACCTTTCTTATTTATGGCCCCATCTTCATGAAATTTGGTTGGTGTGTGGCATGTGAGTTGATGGCTGCCGCTGAATTGTTAGGTTGTCGCTTTCAGGTATACTGAAATGGCCTAATATTTTACACCTTTCGACAACCGCCAATGCCACTTAAACATCTTAGGTTCACAGGTGACAATTTCAGTAGTGGACACTTTGATGTTTATGAATGTTTAAACTCTCAAAAGCTGGATGTAAAGTTATTGATGAAACCGGTTGTGTGCTTACAACACTTGACAGATGCCGAATGTCACTTCAACACAAGTCCTGCAAATGCTGTCGTAATTGAAACAAACCATGAAACTCAAACCGATTATTACAGCAGCAATCCAATCTGTGAGATTTGAAACAAGATTACTGTTCATATGGCCAACTGTACATTGCATGCTCAAGAGTAAGCTCAGCGCACAGCTTGGTCAGATTACAACCGGAGGGCCGATCTCAAAATGTGGTATACAAAGAGATCCTTAACAAATAATTATTGGTATATTTTCCCTCAGTTTAGAAAGGTTTAATTTTCTTCTTAATTAAAATTTTAAGGCAGTACTTCGCCACTGTGAAGCGCGAGTATTTTGCTAGTAATATTATATAGCTGTAGTAGATGTGATTTGGTAAGGCACAGAATTATTAAGTAACCCTTGACACTATTGTCGATTCCCTCTATTCTGTTTTTAGTTTACACTACTTTAACTCTTTTTGTACCTCTGGCGTCAGGTATTCCTGTGTTGCCTCTCACTTTACATCCAGACCTTTTTATATGACTTTTACCTTTTTTGCCTAAAATGGATATTTGTATCAGCCACAGTGGAAAATGTAAAACTCTATTATGAGGTTTCCACAGTCTTGTCAACATCTTTACTCACTCATAGGCCTGCTGCAAATAAGGATAAAGTTTAAATAACCATGACATGTGGAGTACTTTTCATTGAAATATGACAGAGTAGCTCTACCAAATAACAAATAAAACCTTGAAATTCAGGCATAAGAACTTGTGGCAGCTGTAGTGGCACACTCTTTTTGTTTAGATTTAAACAAGTGTACACATTTTAAAAGATGATATGGGGGTCTTTTAATAAGATTCAGAATTTTTATCTCTTGATGTAAGAGGTGAATACTTTAAAGTGCTAGTGTGTCTTGACAGAGACACCTCAGACGAACTGTTCATAAAAAAAAATTCAAGTTCTCCTTGCTTACATTTGGATTGGCAGTGCTCTCATCTGTCAATATGAAAATTTAAATAAGAATTTTGTTTTTATTTCCGTACATAGATAAGTGCTTACTATGTACACATTCTTAACAATTGGCACACTTTAATTAATCATAAGTTAGCAGGAGTACTAGCTAGTCCCTCTGATGATCAGAATACCATTCACATAGACATTATCACTAAAGACAAGCAAAATTTTATATACCTCAAATCCCTATGACTCCTAAAAAATCATAAAGGCTAAGAGGTAGATTCACAATTGAAATCTTGGGTGTCATTTCAGTTTTTAGATAATTCACTAATGGTTAGTTCACATGTTGGAATGTGAAATGTGAACAATACAAAAGTGTGTTCTCATCAAACATCATTTTACCATAGTCTGCTATATTTATCCATGTGAGCAGGTACTTGAAATATTTAGTTGGGGTTCCTGCAAGTGTCTGTCACAGTTCACTGTTTTTAATTTTAGCCTCTTGTATAAAGTAGGATGAGGTAGTATCGACATGATTCATATATACGCTTAATTAATCTTGGGACCACCAAACCCACGTTTGTGTACCAGTGATTACTATATATTACCATGTAATATTTATAATGACATCTCTAAATCATCTGATTCTAAAGAGTTTTTCTGTTCTTGCAGCATAGATAATATTATCTAAATCTTCTTTGTCTAAGTTGTTCCTCTCAAGTGCAAAAAGTGTGTCATTAATCTGAATCACTATTGTAAAACAAAGAATCCAGATTAATAATTGGATTTTTGGTTGACATTCAAGTAAGAATTTCACATTAATCTGTACATGTGAAAATAAACTTTAATCTTATCTAAGAGGCAGCCCTGTCTTTAGTAAGACATTGGACCATCACACAATGGATTATTTTTGACATGGTTTGCAACTGATATAAGGTTTTCCTTAGTGTGATATGAAAGATAAGTTTAATCATTTGTACAGAAATTTGTTAATGCTTTTTATTATACAGTAGACCCCCGCGCAGTCGCGGTTCAGGGTTCGCGGATTTTTCCATAGAACCTAACTATTAATTGCTAGCGGAAAGCACAAATATCCTAAGCAATTTTTATGGCTTTTTTCGTGGCAATACTTTGCTGTAGAGAGAACAGGAAGCAACCGCTGAGGGAAACATGGTTTGGGATGGTGAAAGTAGCCAATCCGAGAGCATTATTCATTTCTCCTTGCTGCTGATTGATTGCTGCCCTGTGACGCGACTCCAGCTGAGTGTCCTTCTGTTTTCCATTTTGTTATTGTATTAATTTTGTTATTCTTAAACGCACAAGATGTTGCCGAAATGCCCTGCACCTTCTAAGGCTTTGGCACTGAGCCTAAATGCCAGAAGAAGTTTAAAACACTCCAGGAGAAGGATGAACTACTGGATTGGCTCAGAGAACTAAAAAGTTATGCTGTAGTAGCACGCCACTATGGCATTAATGAAAGCACCGCACGCTACATAAAGAAGAACGAGACAGTGATCTGCAGTACCTTATCTGTAAGTTTATGTGATAGTGCCAAAAAGGTAATGACCGTAAGGAATAAAAATATCGTCATGATGGAATCTGCCTTGGCATTGTGGATCACTGACTGCAGGAAGAACATCATCCCCTTGGTCGGTAACATCATCCATGAGAAAGCATGGAAATTGTACCAGCAGTTCGCTACAGGAGACAATGTAGCAACTTCCCATCACAATGTTCCTGAAACCTATAAAGAAAAGCCAGCACGAAACCCCACCAGAAGAACTCTTCATGAAGCGCCTGAAGAAGTTTTAAATCCTCTGCATCGTACTACACAACTACTTCATCATCATCATTAATATCATTCATCATTGGTGAGTACCTGTACATTTTACTGTATTTTAATTAAATGAAATTATGTATTTACTCTACTTATAACCAAGAAAACAACCGCGCATACCAAAGAAAACATGCTTACATGAATTATAGTATGTAAAGCAGTGACATCGGTATTTTACATTCTAGCACAGCGGGACACATAGCAGTACAGTAGACAGGTTTACCTTTACATTCTGTTTTTAGGTAATGTATTAAGCTTAGTTTGCAACAAAATTAAAGTTCTTTGGGGGCATACTGTATTTAGGGTTTAAACTATAAAAATAGGCATCTAAAAGGCATTTTTTAACCACATCTAAAAGTCATGGTTTTTCACAATTTGCAGGTGCTCTAGGAACGTAACCCCCACAAATGTTTGACGTGTACTGTATTTCTTACCTTACTTCAGCTTTAAAGAATAACAAAATAAGAAGTAAATGTATTTTTACTGTAGATGGTGGCAGAGGAAATCTCACTATACCAATCATAAAACTCTTTTAAAGGTTTTTATTTGTGTTTAGCATTTCCTGTCTGCGGTTTACGAATTGAGAAGAAACGCTATGCATTTTACTCCTCTGTACAGAGCTACTGCACTTTTTAAACATGTAATGAAGGTAGAGCATAGTTGAGATATGTTTACTTTTTTCCAAAATGTAAGCATTTTCCATTGTTCTAAATTCAAATACTCTTGAGCCTCTTTTTGTTTTACCAGACTGGTTGTCTGTCCTTTTATAAAATTTAAAAAATGTATCCTTGTTTGTATAGTTTTTCAGTTTTGAGTACTTGTATAACTCTGTACAGTATTGGAATGTTGTACAAAACATAGTGCATGATTATACACTCTGGGGAAGAGAAATTGATCAATTGAAGATAATCAGTTAATTATGTGCTTTACGTTTGGCACTACCTATAATGAAACATTTGGTAAGACTTCCACTTTATATTACTTACTTTTCTTTGTGGAGGCAGGCTCCCATACCTTAGAGTTAAATTAAGGTAACAGAACCACTCTTGTTTTAAGAAACAGAATAATACAGATAGTTATGTACCCAAGGATTAAAGAAATATGACAATTACTTTATATGTCAACATAAAAAACAAGACACAAGCCAGACAACACACAAAGAAAAGGGTACTATTAGTTATCTCTGCCTTTAGAGATTTTATTGAGCTTCTTGATTTTATAAGCTTTTGCACTTAATGTGACATCACACTCGGCTTGACTATGGCCTAATGCACAGCCATATTTGAGCAATGACTAAACCACTGCTGTTTCTTGAGGCTTCTTTGTCTCTAAATGAATTCAAGCATTGTAAAGTCAAGTTTACTTAAAAGTAATTATTAACTTGCTTCATAAAAATTAAACATGAGAAAGCATATGTTTAGCATACCGCATGCTTTTAGGAATAAGGTGCAGCAGCTCAGTGGTGAAGTGTAAATCTTTGTTTATGGTGGAGAACACCCATGGTCTTTGTCATGTGGTCCTTTAACTGTACCAGTGATATGTTATTGTCTTAAT
Source organism: Polypterus senegalus (assembly GCF_016835505.1). Lineage (NCBI taxonomy): Eukaryota > Metazoa > Chordata > Cladistia > Polypteriformes > Polypteridae > Polypterus > Polypterus senegalus. The sequence continues at coordinate 197,558,056 of NC_053156.1, read as the reverse complement.
GACCTTACTCTGCATATTAGGTTTTTAGTCATGTACTTTTCTATTTCGTAGAGGAAACCATAAATATTTTAGGCACAGCCATTATGAATTAGTGCACCCTTCTTGAGGCAAAGCTTGGACTCTGTCATTTGGATATCAGATTCTCAAGGTCTAAGGAGATTAATTTCCAGGCCCATATAGGGTACTTCCTGTGCCCAAATACATGTTTGGATGTATTTCATGTCTGCCAAGACAGTGAATAAACTAACTTATACCAAAAAGGGTGTATGGTTTTATTGACTCCAAACAGAGTGGATCAGTTTACCTGCACCAAAGAGAGTGCTTTGATCTACAAGGAGATGAAGTGAAACATGCGCCTTGTTTTCAGGGATGATGTAGTCTCTTACTGATTGGGTCAAAGACAGTTTCTAGATTACAGCCTTAAGGTGAATGTCATTTTAGATGCATCTTTGGTCCCTGCAAACATGTCAGCTCATCTATCGTTTATACCGTGAACCCTCGGTTCATGAATGTCTCGGTACACGTACAACTTGGTTCACGACCAAAACGTTCGCCAAACTTTTGCCTCGGTTCACGACCACACACTTAGTATACGAACAAGCCAGTTTCCCTTTCGGTTTGTGCGTGCCGATGATTTCCGCACGTGTTGCATTGTTCTCGGCCAGACATGCCTGCCTGCACGTGCTTGCCTGCCTTCTGCTGAGAGAGGGAGGGAGCGTGCTGCTGAGAGAGAGGGGGAGGGTGCGTGCTGCTGAGAGAGAGAGAGAGAGAGAGAGAGAGCAAGCCTGCATGTGTGTGCCTGCTGGTTCATACGCGCAGATTACTGTATTTAAGCATGTGTTGAGCCACTCCCTGTTCATTGTTCTCAGTCAGACGTGCGTGCTTTACCTGTGATCTCTTTGTGCTCTACAGTATTTTGTGTGCTTTAGCAGTTAAATATGGCTTCTAAGCAAGTGAAGAGTGGTGAGAAGAAAGTTTTGAAGAAATTTGAAATAGAAAGTAAAGAAAGAAATTATTGAAAAGTTTGAGCATGGTGTTCGTGTTACTGATCTTGCCTCCGAGTACAAGAAGTCAAAATCTATGATTTTGACTATTCTAAAGCAGAAAGAATCTATTAAAGCAGCTGATGTTGCAAAAGGGGTTACAGTGTTAACCAGGCCGAGGCTTCAAGTGCTGGAAGAGGTGGAAAAACTGTTTACCAGTTTACTCATTTACCAATTTGAGAACCCTTGTGCTTTCAACCAGCACAATGTAAACAAAGCCAGACTGCCAGTAATGTGGAGGGCAAACACGAAGGGTTGGGTCACAAGGACTTTGTTTTTGGAATGGCTGCATGAGGCTTTCGCTCCTGCCAGCTATACAGCTAAAAACACCAGAACCCCAAGAAATCACAAGAGAGAAAACACCTGAAGGAAAACCTCCCTCCATCGTGGAGTTTTTGTATTACAGATTTTTCAAAAGTTAATTTTCTCAGTTCGTAGCGTGAATTGTTGCAATGTTACTTTTCTTTTTTTTCAAATGTTCGTTTTTTTCCCTGTGCTTAAAACTCATTAAAAAAAAAGTGTTTACATGGAGTGGTTCATAACATGATTTGTTGCAATGTTACTTTTCTTGGTGGATTATTAAATTACAAATTTTTCATATTTTCATTTTTTTCCGCTGTACTTAAAACTCATTTTTAAAAAAGTGTTTACAGCGATCGGGCTATAAGGCTAATAGCGTGATCTTCTGCAATGTTAGTTTTTGGTTGCTTGTGGTTGGTTTTTAAATACATTTCGGATTTATTCTAATTTTCCTTTTTTCCCCGCTGTGCTTAAAAATCATTTTAAAGAAAGTGTTTACAGCGATCGAGCTGTAAGGCTATTAGCATGAACTCCTGCAGTGTTACTTTTTTGGTTGCTTGTGGTTGGTTTTTAAAGTTCGGATTTGTTCAAATGTTCCTCTCTCTTCTGAGAGAGAGAGCGCGAGCGCGTGCTAATGAGAGAGAGAGAGAGCGCATGCTGCTGAGAGAGCGAGCGAGCGTGTGCTGCTGAGAGAGCGAGCGAGCGTGTGCTGCTGAGAGAGAGGCGTGCTGCGTGCGTGCTGCTGAGAGAGAGCGGCGGCGTGCTGCTGAGAGAGAGCGGCGGCGTGCTGCTGAGAGAGCGAGCGCGTGCTGCTGAGAGAGAGAGAGAGCGAGCGAGCGTGTGCTGCTGAGAGAGAGAGAGAGTGAGCCTGCTTGTGTAGCTGAGCAGGGAGCCTGGGTGTTTTGTGTCAGTGTTATTCAATGTTTTTACATTAGTTTACTATTACACTGTGCATTCTATGGTGTAATTAACAATATTTGTGCTTCATCTTTACATATTTACATAAATATTTACATACAGTTCGTACAGTCTGGAACGGATTAATTGTATTTACATACAGTCCTATGGGGGAAATTGCTTCAGTTCACGACCAACTCGGTTTACGACCAGAGTTTTGGAACAAATTATGGTCGTGAACCGAGGTTCCACTGTACCTCTTTTTTAGGAGTTAAAACACAGAAGGCAAGCTGGCTAAATACTGGTGGAGCAGCAGAATGGTTCTGCCAATTAATTTTGACGAGGAACAGCTATTTTCTGCATCTCTGTCAAGTCTGTAAACCTATCTAAATATCATTGACCACTTAGTCCTGCAATGGGTATCAAGTTCAGATCCAAAAGTGCTAAAGTGGTTGTAGGTTTTCTTTCCAGCCATTTTAAGTTAGTCACCAGTTATTGCTGCTGTGGCAAAATATTGTTTTTTGTTACTTTTAATTAAGATTCTTTTTATGCTTCACAACCTTTAATTGTTTATTTTGTCCTTAACCAATAGCCAAACAGTAATGAAATGCAACTCAGGGTTCTCAAAGTCAAGCCATTTAGAGTAACCATTTTTGCTACAACCAGTTTCTTAACACTTGAATCCCTGAAGCCTACCAAAAAAGTCGTAATGCCGGGCCACCTTAAATTCCCTCACACCTTTTCATCAATCAGCAACTGCACCAATCAGCCTAATATTCCCTTCCTCGCCAAGGCACTTGAAATCAACTCCGATTCTAAATTGTCGGAGCTCAAGTCTGTTTATCTGGTTGTGAGGTGTCCAGAATAGAGGGTAAATATATTGTTATTTGCATCACATATATTTCATGTGCGTTCCGTGTCTACGACAATCTGGGAAAATGTAGGATGACATTAAATGTGAGGCATGAAATGTTGGAACACATAACTAAAACTGAAACTTTTTTCATTATTCGTGTTAAGTGTATACTATGTGAAGACTGAAGTTCAAATATCAAATAAACACTTTTCTAGAATTTGCTTTAAGAAAAGCAGGTTAGAAATTATCAAAGATGGAGGAGTCAAGATTATTTTTTTTGAGCACTGTTTAACAAATGACCCACAAATGTAATGATGAATTCACTATGTTCAGTACACTATCAATTAGCACATCATGGACTTCTTTTAAAAGGCCTGTTGGTACTGGGTCAAGTATGTAGTTTGGGTACAACTATTTTAGTGAAAGAATTTAACACGCTTAACAGGACATGTTGGGGTTCATTAGAATTAACTCTGATGGGTTGTACTATATTATTTCTAATACTATTTATTTTGTGTTTAAAAAAAAAATATATAGCAAAAGTCAAACATGTTTCACTAGTAGTTTTAAGGTGGCATTCCATTGAATGAGCTTGATTTAGATGACGATCAATATTTGAGAATACAACTCTTGGATTACCAGCCTTATCATTTATAATGTTTGAGAAATAGCACTGCCTTGTTATATTCCGTTATTTTTGCCTTCAATATTTAATAGTGAACTATCAGTTTAGTTTTCCACCATTTATGCTGAGCTCTCCAGCATGTTCTTGTTAAATTAGACACTCTTTGTGTTCTGAAACTATCAGTACAACTGACATCTTAAGCTAAATGTGGATTTTGCAACTCATTGAAACACATTCTTGGCTTTTTATAAAGGAGTGTACCCATCCATCCATCGAGCCATCCATCAATCTCCTTATCTAATTATGAGAAGGGTCGTGGGGAAGCTGGAGCCTATTTTAATAAATAACAAAGTCACAATTTAATAAGGCCATAAGCCCAAATTTTCTGATGTTAGGCGTTTTGAGCTCCTCATTATTTTAATCTATGAAACCTTGTTAGACGGCATGTCTGTCTGTGCTTGGTGCTCTGTGGACATTCTGCTTTTGAACCTGATTAGAGATTAGATTTTTTTTTTTTAAGATCACATCACCCTGCACTAAAGAGGCCATCTTAAAAGGAGAGTGTATTCTGTATAGGTTGCCAGTTTGAATGGAATGTTATGGAAGAAGTGAGTTAACAACTGAATCGGATCAAAGAAGTAAGAAAAAGGGCAGAAAGCAAGGATTATGCAAATCTATAATGTTCAGATTTAATAAATCAGTTTAGTGTTTTGAAGGGACACTTCTTTACTTCACATAGTTTATAGATGGCCTCATGCATTTCTGCAAAATCATCCCTGAACTTTTGCTTACATTTAAGTGCCATTCATAACCACTCATTTTAGTGCAACCTAACTGATAAGGCACTTCCTTATGCCTCATGGTTAGCAAGGAGAGAATAATGCTTATTTATAGTAATAGCCAATATTAAACCCAAGTTGTCTTGGCTGCTGTTCAGGTCAGAATGAAAATGTAAAGCTTTCTTTGAGATTAAGACTTTTCTGCAGGAAAAGGGGCTGATCTGCATTTGGTGGAGTGAGGCAGCTCTTTTATGCAGTAACAATATCACCAGCGTTTGAAAAATCCCTGGTATATAAAGATACCACTTTGCTTGATGAGCCAAAAGGGGATATTTACCTGCATGCACCCTCCACCAGGTCAATGGCTTTTCAGAGCAGGTTGTACTTTCTTTATCTGTTAACCTGATTCTGTGCCATTTCAGATGGAATTTTCTGTGATAGCTTTGCTTTTGGCATATGGGATAACCCAAGGAGAACCATCAATGCAGAAGATTCTTTTCACCTCTTTGGTGGAGTAGGGACATCATCCACTTAAAAAGGTCCAAGGGAATTGTCTCCCTGCACTACATTCATAGTTTCCTCCACTCCATCACCATCAGATTCTTGCTGTTGAAAATGTTCAGGAATAAACTTAATGGAAAATCATTAATTTGGGAACTCACTAGGGAGTTCAGTTGTTTAATATTGCTAACACAAAGAAGAAGAAGAAAATATTTACAGTATTAGAATGTAAATTCTAATTTACAGGAACAATTAAGTTATTTATTTTCTTCTGTAACCTATATTAGATGCCTCCATTTGCTCAGGACCAACACCTTCAGTCATCGGTGTAGAGATTATCTCATCACAGGCCTCATCAGACAAGAAAGGAAGAGACTTGAAGCGAGGATCTAATTTTGACTCTACATACAGCTTGTCCTTCAGGGCCACATATCTAAAAGAGAATTCACATACCAATATTTAAATTCCTTAAACTATTATTACATAGCTTATAAAAAAGTTATTATTCTATATTATACTAATTACATAACTTAAAACTATTATACTGTATTATATTATTATTATTATATTATGCTCTTATTAAAAAAAAAAACACCTGCATACATAGTTCATGCACACGTGCACAGTTCAAGTAAGCATACCTTCAATTTAAGTTGTTCTATACAGCAGTCTTGATGTCTTTAATCACTGTGGGGTCGAGGGTATGACACTGCTCATCTCCAGCAGCTGTGCTTCCAGAGGATCAATGACGGATAGAGCAGGGGACTTCTCTTCAGACATTACCAGCATGGCAGCCTTTAGTGGCTTAAGAGCTATCACCACATCTTCTGCAACTGTTATATCAGCCACTGTCAGAGTGCAGAGATTGCTTTCATTCCTGTGCACTTCAGGGGGTAGCAGAACTACTTAGACTGCTGGTTGCTCCTCTAGGAAGCGTTCCAGTATCTCCAGCGTGCTGTTCCATTGGGTCACCACGTTGATTACCAGTTTATGTGAAGGCAGCTGCACTATCCTCCGTTTATCTTTATCTTGTTGCTTGCCATAGTGCTACAATGGAAACACGATGCAGTGCGTCTCACGTGGTCAAGCAAGCGTGCAGTGGTTAGTATTTTGAAAGATGCATGTGAGGCTAAATTAAGAATGTTTGTGAAACAACGAATATGCAGCTGCACCATCAATTTCACAGCATGGACCATATTCGCATCATTGTCCATTGCAGTGGCTGAGTCTTTGTTAGCTCCCATTCTTGTAATGCCTCAGACAACATTTCATCCAGAGTACTCACTGTTTAGCTAGTTTCAACTGCCCTAGTCTGTAAAACATGAGATTAAAAATTCTAGTCTTTATAGATACAGTAACAATTAATTGCCAGGTACGAATCTATTGCTCTGGATATCCCGCAGTCACAAGTTAGGGTGACTCTCTCTGCCAATCTAAGTGAATTTGTGACTCCATGGTTCATATTTGCATACAGGTTTGGGATTGCTACTTCACTGAAATATTTCCGTGTTGGTAAATGCAGTGTGGCGGGATTGGATAACAGGCTGCTTGTGATCAATACATTTGCAAAACAAAAGACGCTGATGAAGAGAGGTGCAAAAGAATTTAAGGTGGTCCAGGATTGCAAGTTTTTTTCGTAGGTTTCAGGGATTCTACTGTTAAAACACTAGCAAATGCGACAGAGTTTTATGATAAGCGATGCGTGCCATTAGCCACTAGCTAATAATACATGTTCAGATTTTTACTTGCCACATTTGGTTGTGTTTTTTTGTACTGCGGTCACTCTGCTAAATTATGATTATTAAATAAAAATTCAACAGTACAGCAGCAGCACTTCAAACTATTTAATCATGATGGTGCAACAAATTCTTCTCTGGTGGAATATTTTGGTAGCCAGAAGTTTACATGATGCTTTGCCAGTAAAACGTCTCTTATTCAGAAACTGAAAAACAAATTAAATTACATGTTTAATTTTAAAGTGTGTGTTTAGTGTGATTCTGAATACATAAACCAAATTGTAAGTTTAATTAATTAGTTGAAAACTGTTGTGTTTTTAAGGAAGGTGCGTGTGTTTGTATACATTGCACAACCAGAGCCAGAAGTGCTACTGCTTTATTTCTATTTATTATTGCTGTTTATTTTCAGTGTAGTATATTATCAATGTTGTATGATAACCTGTCTTTTGTTTAAAATATCTACAGGTAGGTTATTTAAAAAAATACATTTCTGAAAAATGTATACAAATCTGTTTATTTGGTGAAAACTTACATTTCATTAACTTTGTGTTTAAGTTCAAATTACATTTTTAAAACAAACCATCTAATTAATTAATGTAAAAAATAATTGCTAGATTAATCAATTATGAAAATAATCATTAGTTGCAGACCTAATTCAGACCTCTATTGAGCTGGGAACCTTTTACTAAAATCCCTGAAAAGAATGAACCAGTGAACTCAATGATCTTTATAAAACAGTTTTAATACTGGCACACTTGTCATGAAAAAGTCCAGAATTAGTCACAAATCTAGTAAATAACAAAGTTGAATGTAAAGGAATGCTGCCCTTCTTTAAAGTTATTTAGCTGTCCTGACACTGAGAAAACTACTAATATGTAAAGTACATATGTGGAACTGCCCTGTAATAAGATGAGAATCCAGCTCTCAGGATCTGGATTTGCAGAAATAGTGTTTTTGTCAGAAGAGTCCTCTGTTGGCTCTGTTTTGCTTGCTTGACCTCTTATTAAAGGATAACCAATAAAAAGTCTAAAGAAATTCAGTGATGGTGGAATTGGCGGTTTCTGAAACTTGCAGTTGCTTTTCTGATACTGTTCCTTGTTGTGTTGTTTCAAACCCTTTCCAAAAGATTTGACACTTTTAGGTGAGGAAATTTTGGATTTCTATTGCAGAAAAGCTTGTACATTTGTAAATATATTTATTTTGTTGTCAGTTGCTGCATTTTCAGAGTTGCACAAATAAGCTATGTAGGGGAATTGAGCTGAAGCAAAGTGTAGCTGCGTCTGTGTAGTCTCAGAGATGAGAGTCCCTCAAGCCTTTTTTCATCCAACCTTGTTACTGTTTTTGATTATAATAATGTTACTAAGTTATCAGTTATTACGCTTGATTTTCCTAGAATAAACAGTAACAAGTGCTGTTCAGGTTTATTTCCTGAAGATGAAACCATAAAAAGATGGTTAGATGGATAGATTAGATATATAGATTGATTGATTCTTTATTAATCCCAAGAGGAAATTCACCTCATCCAGCAGCAGCAGCATACTGATTAAAAAAAAATATTAAAGAGTGATAAAAATGCAAGTTTATTTATTGATATAGCTTATGCTTTGATTCATTAACTGAATACATCTATATTCACTTTTGCTTCCAATTAATAAAAACAATGATACAGTCTGTATTTCTGAAGAATGCATGTGCAGTTTTGTTTTTTTAAACCTTAAACATGTCAAATTACCTTTAATGTTTTATGGGCTAAATGCAAGTAAAAAAATGTATGCATTGTCACCAATACTGTTAATTATTTCTGTGTATAGAGAATTAAATATTGAATATTTTACTTATATGGGTTTGACAAAAGTATGTGTTGTTTTTAAGGGTTGTTTGAGGTATATTTCAGACAAAAAAGTCTGTATAACGACTAGTCTTTTCATACTTAATAGCTGAAGCGGTTTTATTGAAATCTTTATTACTGACAGCTATAGTAAACATCCTAAATTGAAGGTTTGTGGTTTCATTGTTGAGCTAAGCAGTCATTTCTTAACATTAGTATGCTTTAATGCTGCATGGAACCCTTCTTGCTCATTGCCTTGGCTAATTTCATTCTGTTAGACTCTGTTTTGTTGAAGCCTATTCAGCTGCATGCATTGTAGAGGTTTGGACTTAGTACTGCATCCTCTTATGAGGCCATCTAAAGTGTCTCAATGAAAGCAAACACTTGATAAATTGACATACTTTACCTGATCATACAGCTTTAGTGTATCTTCAGGGGGTGACTTGATGAAACAAAAGACCAATAGGTATATTAAATCTAGTTGTAAATCTTTAGTAAGTCCTCAACAGGACCATTCATGAGGTGTTGAGTAGCAGCCTCTCTGGAAGCTTTTGAAGCTTTGTAGCGAAACTTTAGAAGAATATTGCTCATGTATGCATACATAAGATTGAACTGACTGTCTTGCAAGAAGATTTTTAAGTACGGTACAGAAAAGGTCATTGCACTGCAGGCAGTTGTTAAGACCTCTCTACAGGCAAGTCAGAGATGACATTACATATGTTGTGCTGCTCTGCAGACTACCCAAGTGACAGTGAAAAATGCCACTGGGTACTTGAGCCATGACAGCTACATCAAATTTGGTCTTTAAACCAAGGGGGTGTAGCAGTTTTAAACCTTATGAATTGACAATTTGAGGATGTTTTTTTGGAAGTCTGAACAGATGGTAAAAGGTAGACAGTAATCTACAGCATGACACCATAGAAACAACTTTAGGTCTTGTTAATTAGTTAAGACTGGAATGTTTGTGAATTATAGACATGCCAAATAACTTTCTTAACTTTTAATCAGTTTTGTTTATTTTTGGGGGCTAGTGTACTCATTGCCACATTTATTTCAGCTGAAGTCAACAGAGCTCTGTGTATTTTCCTGAAATTCTATTTCATTTACCAAATTGATTAGCACTCATTTTGCCATTTCATACCATGTTATCTGCCAACTTAGGAAACCTTTTTTTGTGTATGTATATGTGTATATTTTACAGCTTCAGATTAATCAGCAGTAACGTGTGCAAGTTAATTTATCTGGTTAAAATGACTTCACTTCACACATTATTAATGAAGCAGCGCCAGATGAATCGAAGTCTTTTAATAGTAGTATCATGTCACGTGCTTGAGCATTTCCTGTGTTATTTCTTGATAATGAACTGAATCCATACTGTTATGACCTACTCTAGACTTTTCTTTTTAAACTCTAATTTGGTGTTTAACTTAAGTGAGTCCTGCCCTAATTACCCACTTAAGTTGCTTATTAATGACTTAACTGGGTTGTGGGTGGGGTATGGGTTTATAAGTGAAGCTGCTTTGGGTTTGAGGAGAGCGAGAGTGTGAGTGGAGAAGGACTGAGCAAGTTATGGAGAGTTAGGGTTGGATGGTCTGGCTTTGGATTTTTTTTTGTTTTGTTTTGTTTTTTATTAAAGAAATATAATTGTAAGCTAGCCATCTAAGTGATAAATTTGGATAGTATGTATCTAACTGTAAACTTTGTCAAGTTAGACAGCTATGTTAGTGTGGTCCTCCTGCCTTGTTTGTTTTGTGTAATTTTCTCCATATTTTGTGAGTTGTATTTTTTTCTTTTATTGATAACTAGCAAAATACCCGCGCCTCGCAGCAGCGAAGTACTGCCTTAAAATTTTTATTAAGAAGAAAATTAAACCTTTTTAAGCTGAGGGAAAATATACCAATAATTATTTGTTAAGGATCTCTTTGTATACCACATTGTGAGTTCGGCCCTCCGGTTGAAATATGACCAAGCTGTGCACTGAGCTTACTCTTGAGCATGCAACGTACAGTTGGCCATGTGAACAGTAATCTTGTTTCAAATCTCACAGCTTGGATTGCTGCTGTCATAATCGGTTTGAGTTTCATGGTTTGTTTCAATTACGACAGTATTTGTAGGACTTGTGTTGAAGAGACATTCGGCATCTGTCAAGCGTTGTAAGTATACAGCCGGTTTCATCGATAACTTCACATCCAGCTTTTGAGAGTTTAAACATTCATAAACATCAAAGTGTCCACTACTGAAATTGTCACCTGTGAATCTAAGATGGTTAAGAGGTATTGGCGGTTGTCGAAAGGTGTAAAATATTTGGCCATTTCGGTACATTTGAAAGCGACAACCGAACAATTCAACGGCAGCCATCAACTCACATGCAGATGCACAGGTGAAGGGCTTAAGCATTTCACTCTTATAGTGCTCCTGTGTAGTATAATTATCTCCTGTACCGTCATCAGCCCACACCTTGAACCTGTCCCAGTCATTCAATACATAAGACACAATGTTCCTCCGGATATCAAGAGTGAGCCTGATATGGCCGTGCAATATGTAACAAAGAGAATGGAAAAGGCAGGTGCCATCTCTGGGCATGAAAACCACTCGGCAGGTGACAGTTCTTTGATCGATGGTGATCACCTCGATAGACATGTTAATGGGGGTACGGTTGGAATGATAAAGGAAATGGGTACCTGAACAATGTAAAGTAAGTCTAAAATACCTAAACAATAACTGTAATTGTAATAAATGAATAATAAAACAGCGAAGAAGCCGTGGATTAAATAAAAAGGATGTAGTTATCAGCAGGGAGAAGACATGAATCCTGTGGCGAAGCAAGGAAGGGAATGTAGAGACTGGAGCGACGGTCAGCCTTATATAGGGAGGCAGCCAACAACGTGGGAGGCGTTGGGATGGGGGACCCCAAGCGTATATATGTATGTAAGTAGGATTCAGTTAGCGTTGGTAACTTGCGTACCAAATTTCTTGAAGATGGGCCCATAAGTAACAAAGACCATTGAAAAGTTCAATATGGTGGCCGACAGTGGCATCATACCACTGAAATAAGTACATACATCTGTTTTGGTTAGCGCAGGGAAGCCACCTACCAAATTTCATGAAGATGGGGCCATAAATAAAGTTCAACGTGGCGGACGTTGTTGACCGTTATGCCCATTACGCGTAGCATTTCGAAATGAAACCTGCTTAACTTTTGTAAGTAAGCTGAAGGAATGAGCCTGCCAAATTTCAGCCTTCTACCTACACGGGAAGTTGGAAAATTAGTGACGTTGGAAAGTTCAATATGGCGGCCGACAGTGGCATCGTACCATCGAAATAAGTACGTACATCAGTTTCGATTAGCGCAGGGAAGCCGCTTATCAAATTTCATTAAGATGGGGCCATAAATAAAGTTCAACATGGCGAACGTTGTCGACCGTTATGACCGTTACGTGTAGAATTTCGAAATGAAACCTGCTTAACGTTTGTAAGGAATAAGCCTGCCAAATTTCAGCCTTCTACCTACACGGGAAGTTGGAGAATTAGTGAGTGAGTGAGTGAGTCAGTGAGGGCTTTGCCTTTTATTAGTATAGATAAATGAAGTTTATTTAGCTAGTTTATTTTTTTGTGTGGTTTGTCTCCCTCTCTCGCTTTCTCTCACTTGTGTGTGGCCTATTTATATATCTCTAGACTTTTTGGTAGGCTGTAACACATACACACACACACAAGCAGGATTGACACTGAAACATTGGATGGGTATTGGAACATAAGATGCAGCGTACCATTTTGAATCATTTAATGTGATTTGTGCCATGTTTTCCTACAGAAAAACATACAAAGTACAGAGAATAACATGAGAATAATTAAACCCAAACCAGTTCTATAATGAATGAATTTCATTTTTGTGTCAAACTAACATTGTAAATGGACAACTACTGCATGATGAGTGAGATTTATCCTTGCCATTATACAATATTTACACATTGACACTTCAAAAAAAAACACACATTGCGTTGTATAGTGGAAAATCCAGAGAGAGACTCTGCATGCTGTGATGTCTGCTAATTCAAGGTTGCCCATGAAATGTCAGAAGCTATCGAGGTATAGGTTAAAATAGGGGACAGAATGTTAGTGGGTCAACCCTGTCCCTGTCCACAAACACACTTGCTGTCAAACTTTTTCAGTCACCTATGGAGGAATATCTGGCCTGAAATAGCACGGTGCAGGTATTGTCTATCCCTGAGCAGGTAAAGAGCAGCTGATACAGTGTGGATTCGCTTGATTCCTTATACCCCACTCAGACTTCCCCAACTTAGACATGGTATTTTCATTAACAATTGTATATTGCCTTCTGTATGCAGCCTCCATTATATCTTTATTAACCTGTATACCATAACCAATAAAACCTAGGCAATGCTGGTGCAATTTGATTGTGCTAATATTTCCATCCATTTGGGCATAAGGTTAAGAGAGTTGCATTTACTTTATATTTATATTTGCATTTATTTGCTTGGCAAACACTTTCATCCAATGCACCTTACAAAGGAAATAAACATAATCAAGTAACACTAGTCTAAGGGCTATTTTGAACAAGTGTAGCAGGACCAGTTACAAAAGTTGATCAACACAAGTGAAGAGCTGTAAAGCTAGTATAGCAGAAAGTATTAATTAGCAATATGACATATTCTCAGAGCAAAAAATATTAACAGTTTAATCAATTTCCATAGAACAATCATAATATTGTCATATGTACAGAGTACAGTAATCCCTCCTAGATCGCAGGGTTGCATTCCAGAACCCCCCGCGATAGGTTAAAAACCGCAAAGTAGAAACCATATGTTTGTATGGTTATTTTTATATATTTTAAGCCCTTATAAACTCTCCCACACTGTTAACATTATTAGAGCCCTCTAGACATGAAATAACACCCTTTAGTCAAAAGTTTAAACTGTGCTCCATGACAAGACAGAGATAACAGTTCTTTCTCACAATTAAAAGAATGCAAACATATCTTCTCTTCAAAGGAGCCGTCAGGAGCAGAGAATGTCAGAGAGAGAGAGAGCGCATGACAGAAAAGCAAACAATCAAAAAATCAATATGAGCTGTTGGGCTTTTAAGTATGCGCACCAGTATAAAGCAGCTGCAACAGAAGGGAGCAATGTGAAGTTAGTCTTTCAGCATTTTTAGAGTAGCGTCCGTATCTTCTAGGCAAACAGCCTCTGTGCAAACAGCCCCTCTGCTCACACCCCCTACGTCAGCAGCAGAGAACGTCAGAGAGTGTGAGAGAGACAGAGAAAAGCAAACAATCAAGCACCGCTCGGGAAGCACATCGCATATCATTGAGGAGTTTTATTTAATACGTAATACATGCTCTGATTGGGTAGCTTCTAAGCCATCGACCAATAGCGTCCCTTGTATGAAATCAACTGGGCAAACAAACTGAGGAAGCATGTACCATACATTAAAAGACCCATTGTCCGCAGAAATCCGCGAACCAGCGAAAAATCCGTGATATATATTTACATATGCTTACATTTAAAATCTGCGATGGAGTGAAGCCGCGAAAGTCGAAGCGCAGTATAGCGAGGGATCACTGTACAGTGAAATTCTTCCTAGCATGTGCAACCAACCTGCAGATGAGACAACAATGTATTTAAACAAATGACTATATAACAAGTAAATTATTTTATAAGAATGTAAAGTTTGAAAAGGATTCAATTGGTGTTTTATGCACTTAGAAATCAGTGTATATGCATTTGCCATACAAAATTGTGTTCTAGAGTAAAGCATTTTCTTTTGGCCCTAGTGTTTTTTTTAATGCATCTTATGGGGCACAGAGCCCCCAGAAAATAAAAGTGTAAAACTTGCCAAATACCTCCTCTTTGAAGTGGCAACAATTTTAGCATAAGGAAACATGCCTACTGTGTTTCCAGCACACTTTTGCGGTAACAAAAGGAATCTAAAAATAATCACTATATTTCTGATACTATTTTTCCTGAAGTTAAGAATGTATTTTCTGTTCACTTTTGTGATAGAAGTATCTTTCCTTAGAGGAGTTTTGTCATAAATATGGAATTTATTATGGTTTTGTCTTTCGAAAGTGAGCCACGCCCCGTTGGGTAAAAGGTTGTTGCAGAATGAAGTAAGCACTCATTTAGCGCATACAGCTGGTCTTCTTTTAAAATAGCTGAATCGTATATTTATGGTGTGTTCTTGTTTGAAAATGACTTGTACAAGCTATTTAACGATATGTGTGTAATATCAAAATGCGGATCAACACCAGACAACTTTCTTGGCATGAAAAATAGCCATTATTTTCTGACTACGTATTTTTAAAAACATATAGAAAATGCTTAACTTTAGAACATAATTTTGTGTGGCAAATGAATATGTTTTTGAGGAAAAAATTTCAACTTGGAAAATACCAAATTTAAAAAGATCATTGATTATGTCAATGAAATCTACTGTTTGAGAGGTTCCAGTTCATCATTTTTCCATAGTTAGTTGCCCATTATAATAACATTCCCCATGAGTAGAACAAATACTAATTGACTACCATAAAATTGCTACTTTAAAGATGTATTTTATTTGTATTTTTCTGTTAATATAAATGCAACATATGATTGAGTTTATTCATTAACACTGCTTTGAGTATGTTTACTCTCCACCTGGAGTATCTATTTCTATATCTGTGAATCATAATACAGTGAGTGAGGCACAAATCATTCCCTGATTAAACCAACAATATTTTTTCATACAATTGTATTACAAATCAAAAAAATCAATCATCAGAATCTGTTTTTAGTCTATATAATTAAAAAAGGACCATCCAGTATGAAAACATCTATATTACTTGTGTACTTAGTGATTATAATATATAAATTATGTATAACTTTCTAATTTGTGAATGCAAAAACATACATGAAATCATAACTACACTACAAATTGTTTTTAATTACTTTAGATAACATTGGGCAGTGGTTTAACAGCCACTATTAACTTGATCATGAATCTAAATATGTGTTAGGAAGCTACCCTAAGTTTTTCTTAACTCTAAAAGATGGGGAGAATAAGCATTTTTTTTTTCTTTTTTGAATCTGCAACATTGAGTTATCTCTTTTACTGAAATAATGTAAGTCTTAAGCTATTTTTTTTCCTAAAATGCAACTTTTTACTTGTTGTAATCAAAAAAAGCTTTGCTATGTATTTGTATTAAAATAATATTTTGATAAAACATATCAGAAAAACCCTCTGGTATTATGTTTACAGCCCACCGATTTCTCAACCACCAATGGCCCTGTAGGCTTTCAGTTAACATTTTAGGTTAATCAATCCCTGAACTATTTGAAATGCTGAACCCTAGAATCAGCCTGTATCTGAAATTCTTCTGAAGGGATCTTACACCATCATTCTTGTTAACAAAACTAAACAGCAGTTCAAGTATTGTTGCATCATTAGCCATAAATGCTTGGGTTCAGAAATCGTTATCATGAAAGTAAAGGCTAGCGATTCCTCAGTAATAACTTTTAATTTTAGGCCTTTGTGTTTTTGTTTGTTTTTTGTTTTTTTTGAAGTGACCCACCCCTGTTCTTTTTCCTGTTTCCAAACATGCAATTCAAAATAATTCTCTTCAGTCTTTAAAGTGCCATTGTAAGCTTAGGCAATCTAACCCAGCATTTTTGAGTTCATGTAACTAAATCGCACAATACTAGATGTATTATAACAAATATATATAATATTTATTAACACATTGCCTGTAGGCATCAGTCAAAATCACATATATTAACCTGTTCTAAAGTGTCTACCTTTGTCTTACAGTACAAAGGTATAGGCCAAAGGGTAAAATTATTCTCTTTTACATTTGTATACTGCTATGTACAAAGATACAAAAGACCATTCATACACTAGTTGTCTACTGAAATTAATAGACTAGAGTTGTCATACTCATTGCCCTGCAGTGATTGATGACCTGTCTCCCTTTAACTGTGTTTTTCCCATTTTCAAGAATGTAGTTACTACCTGAGTATTCTGTGGCAGGTTGAGTCCTGATCTCTGAGTCCAAGTACAGTTTTTGAAATATTTTTGCCACAACACTGATTAAGTTCAACATATGGACTATCTAACAGTTTAAAAGAAAAATGGCATTATCATGAAATAAATATTTGCCTCCCAAAACCAAGGTACAACAAAGAAACTTTTGTATTTCACCTGGCTTTTCCTAACAATTTTGAACTTTCAACAATGTTGCGCAACAATAAACATCGTTCAGTTCTTTGTTTTTTGTCTTTTTCATTTCTGCAAAAATTTTCAGGATTTACTTACGGAATGATAGTGATTCTTTAGTAAAGAATAACCCTTCATTGTCCAGGGCCATCCATATCTGTCAGATAGCATAAAAAAAATCACCATTGGAAAATTTTCAGTATTTTGTTTGCATTTAAAATATGCAGCTGTCTGGTGTAAAAATGCTAGAGTTTCATGACTTTTTTTTATTGTTTTATTAATTGATACTTTTTGACAGTATTGCTTACCATACTGGCGCTATGCTGTTGCATTACTGTTCAACAGTTGCAGAGGTCTGGTTAGCAGATGCCACACATTAAACATTAGCTGGGAAGGACTGCTTAGGAACAGTGTTACACTTGTTAACAGCTGTATTTTGTTTAGTCCAGTCTGCCACACTGTGGATAATGGGTTCATGTTCCAGGCCCTCCCTGCATAGAGTATGCAGAGTGCATTGAGTAGTGAGAAAAGCGCTATATAATCTAAAGTATTACTATTATTATTAATGAGATAAATGACCCTTCCACGTTGAACCATGTTGGAGCAGTTTACAAAGATTGTGTTTGTGGAAGCATTCCAAGTCGGTTGTAAAAATTGCAGCTGTTCAAATGAGAAGTACGACAGATTAGTTCAGCTAGTAAGGAAGAGGCTGATTCTTCTAGTGTGGACAAAAAAAATCTTAACTCTTTTATTGCCTCCTCCTGCAGTGTGTACATTGACTGGATAATTCACCATTTTTTTAGGGTAGAGTGCTATCTCTTTTACGTTGCAGAGCTGACAGTAAAGCCTACTTGCCAAAGTGTTGAACTATAAGACTACATGTCCAGTCCTTGTACTTGCTAATAAACAAAAACTGCTCTTTAAAATAAATGCAGTATGTCATTTGTATCTTTAACTATTAAACATTCTCCTGTTTGCTGTAATCATAGACATCATAGTTGGGTTGCTCTGAGTTGCAATTATTATTAGATATGGGGGAGGGAGATCTTGCAGTGCTTCAGTGGCATATAGGATAATGCATACTGTTTTGCTTTATATTAAGATTTGCCAGTGGCTGTTTGAACTTTGCTTTTGTGGTTTATAAATGCCTAATTAGCAATACTGTGGTTTTAGGGTTTTTTACCCAGCAGTGGAGCAAATGTTAATTTTTTTAATTTATATTTATATATATATATATATTTATTTATATTTGTATATATATATATTTATATATTTCTATTTCTATTTATTTATTTATATATATATATATATATATATATATATATATATATATATATATATATATATAAAGCACTTGATCTTGGATTGTTGTTTATATTGACATTAGCATGCAGGGAATGAACAGTGTGTATTGTATTCTTTGTTCATGAGCAGAACAGTATAAATATACCCTGGACAAATGAAAGAAACCTGAGTGATAAATATACTGTCAGCAAATGTTAGGAGGGCTTAATTTAAGTTCTTCACTTCTAATTGTGCTGCTGTATGTATTCAGTGTGTTTTTTTTTTTTGTTTTTTTTACCTAGGTGTTCCTTGCACAGACACAGCTCATGGTACATTGTCAGTGTCCTCAAAACGGCCTTGTGAATCAGGTAGGCTTTTTTCTTTTTTTTTTTTTTAATTTTTACCTCTTGGCCGTGTTGCAGCAAACAAAACACCAGACATAACCTCATAAACACAAGTCCTGGTATAAATTAAAGGTTTATTTATACAATATACCTTACACAAAGGCTTCAACAGTGACATAAACCAAGCACAATTCTTCTCCTTCTCTTTTTCCTCTCTTTCCACTCCTCCTAGCAAGCGTTCTCCTTCTTCCATCCATCTCCACCTTACCTGGATAAGGTCTTGCAGTCTCAATTATCTTGGACCCTGGAGTATTTCCGGTGCTAAGACATACCCTGATGGAAATACTTCCGGGTCCATCAGAAGTCCCAAAAAGTACACATTGTGAGTCCAGTCAGCTCCCCCTGGCTGTCCCTGTGAACCCCAACAGTTACAGTTCCCAGCATGCCCTGCAGACATATGTGTAGGAGTTCTAACCAAAAGAGGCTTCCATCTACTGTACTGGAGAAGAAAATATTCATTGGTGGTGCTTTCCCTAGGACCATCCATTGCACTGGCCTACTGGTTAGGTAAGGATCCTTATTCAGTCCTGGCCAGAATAGCAGTTTCTGCATGCTGTCCATTACACAGTTGAAATGCAGTAGTGTTTTTTTTTTTTTTTAAATATAGTGATGTTTACTGAAAGGCTTAACAATTCTGAAGTAAATGGATTTGATATGGATTCGCCAACCAATCCACTGTCAATCGAAATCAGCTGATTTTCACAAAAAAAAAAATACTTTCATTGGTGATCTGTAAAAATTAGGGATGCACTGTAAAAATTAGGGATGCACGATAATATCTAATTTATATCTGTATCAGCAGATAATGGGTTAAAATAATTTTATCGGCATCGGACCAATGACTAGATTGTACCGATAATTCGAACCAATATTAATGACGTACTGTGTCCCGAATGTGCCAGACGTTTAGGCGACGCTGGGCTACTGTGTGAAAATGTCTGCGGTGTGGGAAGTTTTTCAAAGTGAGTGTGAGCGACATAAAATATGCCATTTGCAACACTTGCTCAACTAATGTTTTGTGCGGAGGGACCAAAGTGCAAAATTTCAATACCACCAACTTAATTACACACTTGAAGACACGCCATCCTGACAAATATACAGAATTCATCGGAGCAAAAAAAGTTTTCTTACATAGCGCTTCCAAAGTTACATAAGATTGTGTAAAGTCATGTGCACAAACTCCTTGCTGAAGATGTAACAGCCATAAGCTTTCCCACTGATATATGGATATCTGATACGAGTGATCCCAAGTTTGCCATGTATGGCTCATACTTTACAGCTTGCCATGAACGACGGCTTACTATACCAGCGCAACGTCTCGGATACAATAGCGATCTGCAGAAAAATAGCCGGTCAACTTTAAGCATTCACAATTAGCCAACTTGTGTCTCAAAACTATACAAACTGAACTTGGTATATAGCCGAAAATGCTTCAACCAGATGTTTTGACTAGATGGAACAGCACATTCTATATGCTACAAAGCTTGCTGGAGCAGAAAAGAGCCATTGGGGCTTATGCCTCCGATTTTAAGCTACCTGCAACTCTAACGCCTATTCAGTGGGGTTTGATCAAGAACATAATCACACTCCTTGCTCCATTTGAACAATTGCCAAAAGAAATTTGCCAGTCTGAAGCCTTCGCTTCTAACATTATTCCCTCGGTTAATGCTTTAAAACGACTGTTGACTCAAAGCGCTCATAATGACTTCAGAGTCAAAACCAGTAAAAGTGCTCTCTTGGAGGCTGTAAACAATCATTTCATTGAGATTTACACAGAACCCATGTATTGTGTTGCCACTGTTGTAGACCCGAGATGCAAAAACCTCTATTTCGATGCAGATGTAAAATCATTGTCGCTCAAAGTGTTGCAAGCTCAGATGGAACTTGCATCAAGTGAAATGCAAACGAGTGAATCACAGATATTTTGTCCACAACAGAAAAAGGGCCAAGATAAATGACAAGGTGGCATGCATGCTCTTCAAAATGTACAACGAAATTCTTGAAGAGAACACAACAGCCAGATGACAACAGAGGTGAGTTTTTAAAATAAAAAAAAAGCTCTGTGGAGATCTTTACAACATTGTTTTAAGTAAATAACTTGGGCTGTCAGATCAAATATTACTATTCTAACATAATTTGAATGTATAAAAAATCTTGGAATGCAAGAAAGAAAAACTGCAATCGAATGTAAAAGAGTGATTGTTGGTTTTACCTCGTACTAACTTTGACTTCTTGTTACTTAAGACGTGCTGGACACTATTGTGGGATTTTACAGATCTGTTTTTGCACTTTTTAGGATCAGCCTATACGTGTTTCTGAATTGTTAACCCATATTGTTATTAGTCATTAGTTAAACGGTCAGCATCTTCTGTGTTAAACACGGCCATTTTAAAGATCACTAGTTTTCATCAAGCGACTGAGCCAACTATAGCCTATGCTTCTTTGCTTCATATTTTTGTTCAGTGCATGTTAACTAAATAGTTTTGTAAATAAACACTTAAACTCATTTTACTTTTTTTTATTACTTTGAAAAGTGCTGTCTGCTAAATAATTGATTATAATACACAAAATACTTAAAAGATCACCACAAACTAACATTTAATACACTTGTTTCATTTGTAAAACACGTAAAGGGTCACAATGCTGCAGTTTAGTTACAGTAAAAAATAGGCACAGGGATATAAGGTCCTCTGGCCTCTAGGAAAAGAAGAAAAAAATGACTGCGTTTACTTTGTTTGAGCAATCACTGACAATTTTGTTTGTTTTTCTTTTGAACATTATCGTTAGAAAGTGCAAGTGCAGTGCGTGTCTTATTTCTCTTTGTGTTGCTTTTTTGTGGGAGAGCCAATCGCATTCATGGAAGCCACTGTTTTCACCCCAGTCTCTTAAAACTAGAATTACCAGAGCCTACGAAAAAACTCGTAAATCCGTCCCACCTTAAATCGCTTCTTAAAATCGTTCACAGCTCTCCACCAGCGTCTTTTGTCATCTAAATGTGCTGATAAAAATCAGGCTGCAAGCAGCCGGCTATTCCATCCCCCCACCGACTTAGAACGTGCACAAACTTCTCCCAGCTCATGCCTTGATTGATTTTCTGGGAGTGAAGTGGAGTTTTAGACTGGAAATAATAGATTGTTGTTTGGAACACACGCATTTCATGTCTGTTCCGTTTCTACAGTAATCTGTGTAAGCACATTGTTAAAACAGAAATGTTTTTTATATTCTACTAGTAGATGACAAAATGTAGGCATAAACTATATAATGTATGAAGCCTGAAGTATCACAGAAATACTTTCACAAAAGCTACAAATCTAACACAACAATTGCGCTTTTATTCAAAAATATAACTGCAGAAACAAAAAGCCGCCTTAACATGCGACATTGACAGCTATTTATTATGACTGCCTCCGTGGCGTGATAGAATCAGCTGCCGCCTGGGAATCAAAAGGGCGCGAGTTCTATCCTGCACCATTCAGTTTCGAGAAGTAAACTGCTCTTAGTCCGTGCCAAATAAATAACATTCAACGTTTTGAAGAAATCATTTTATGACACGATTTAGCTTTATTTATTTACTTACTTCCTAAAGCCTAAAGTCACAAGTAGTGTGCAGAGGGCATGCTCAAAAAATACATGTGTTAAGCAATAATGAGCAACTTGTAAGCAGATCATGATCTACAGTGAAAGCAAAAATATTAATAATGTTTCAAAGAACAGCAAATACAATACAGACATGCATTAATTTCAAATGCCATATGCTTATTTTTATTTTAGGGATTCTAATCTTAATTTGACAGCCCTGGTAAAAGCCAAAATGCAGATCTATCTTTTAGATATGAAAGATGACACAGAATATAATGCTGTATATGTACGCATGCTACTCTGCAGGTGCAAGGATTTCTTTCTGAAGCACCAATCCTGAGGAATGAAAATCCACTGAAATACTGAAATAACAACTGGAGTCGGTTTACTACAATTGCCAAAGTAGCACACAAGTTCCTGTCAGCCCCATGTACTAGCATGGACAGTGAGATTATTCAGTTTGGCTTCTAATTTGATCAACGAAAAGAGAAACAGAATTTCCTGTGACAAGGCAGAGATGCTCTAGTTCGTTAAGAAAAATCTCCCCATCATGCTTAAAAAATAGAAAAGAATGATAAGAATTCAGAAAAAGTTATTTACTACTTTACCATTGTACGCTTTTCTGTTTTTTAAAAATTGTAGATTGATTAGATTTATTCCATCAAAAAGAAAGAAAAAAAGTATCTTGTAGTATTTAATACTGTAGACTGTAAAACAAAGGATCAGATAGCCAGCCAAAATGGTACTGCTTATTTCATTGTCATTGTACATTTTATCTTTTTTTTTTCAGTTTTCATTTTTTCAATTGTTGATTTTTTTGTATTTGTTCCAACAAAAAGAAAGATAAGTGTTATTTAAAGGAACAACCTGTAAAACTGTTTCCCATATAACCAATAGGTAGATTGAATGTGGTGTGCAAAATTGTTATACAAATAAATGTTCACTTTTACTGTAATTCTTGTCCAGACAGATCATGTCTCATTTTTCTCTTATCTTATTAATATGTATATCTGCATCGGCCTAAAATTCCCATATCGGTGCATCCCTAGTAAAAATCCAATATTTTCAGCCCCTGCTTTTCTAAGCTTTATGGTAGTATAGTTACAGTGCTCCTTTACGCAAGGTATAGTAGTAGATGAACCTGCACAAGTCTACTTTTTGTATTTATTTTATTTTTTTGCATCAAACTTTCTACATTGTGGAAGCTTGTTTTGTCAGTGAACAGGAGGTGACTGGTATTAGCCTTTACCTTAAAGTGAAGTAATAAATTGAAGAAATAATAATTGATAGAAATCATCATCACACACAGCAAGAAAAGCTACTTTAAGGAATTCAGACCTTTATTTTGTCCTTTAAATTAAAACAGACACCGCTTGAGTTTGGACAGTTAGCTTGTTTACAGTGCAGCAGCTTACACTTTTAATTGGATGAAGACAAATATGAAATTGCTGCTTAGTAAACAGTAGGCCTTTTTAAAGAGTTGTACTGTGTTTATTGTTGCTGTGTGTCATACAGCTTAAGTTCTGGTAAGAAACAAATACTACACAATTAAAATGATAATCCATATTTATAATTAATACCTCAACAATTACAAATGTCTAGCTGATACACTGAAGAAGGATTTACATTTAAACAGTGTGTGTGTGTGTGTGTATATATATATACACACACACACGCAGTGGTGTGAAAAACTATTTGCCCCCTTCCTGATTTCTTATTCTTTTGCATGTTTGTCACACAGAATGTTTCTGATCATCAAACACATTTAACCATTAGTCAAATATAACACAAGTAAACACAAAATGCAGTTTTTAAATGATGGGTTTTATTAATTAGGGAGAAAAAAAAATCCAAACCTACATGGCCCTGTGTGAAAAGTAATTGCCCCTTGTTAAAAATAACCTAACTGTGGTGTACCACACCTGAGTTCAATTTCTGTAGCCACCCCCAGGCCTGATTACTGCCACACCTGTTTCAATCAAGAAATCACTTAAATTGGAGCTGCCTGACACGGAAAAGTAGACCAAAAGCACCTCAAAAGCTAGACATCATGCCAAGATCCAAAGAAATTCAGGAACAAATGAGAACAGAAGTAATTGAGATCTATCAGTCTGGTAAAGGTTATAAAGCCATTTCTAAAGCTTTGGGACTCCAGTGAACCACAGTGAGAGCCATTATCCAGAAATGGCAAAAACATGGAACAGTGGTGAACCTTTCCAGGAGTGGCCGCCAACCAAAATTACCCCAAGAGCGCAGAGACGACTCATCCGAGAGGTCACAAAAGACCCCCAGGACAACGTCTAAAGAACTGCAGGCCTCACTTGCCTCAGTTAAGGTCAGTGTTAACGACTCCACCATAAGAAAGAGACTGGGCAAAAACAGCCTGCATGGCAGATTTCCAAGACTCCAACCACTGTTAAGCAAAAAGAACATTAGGGCTCGTCTCAATTTTGCTAAGAAACATCTCAATGATTGCCAAGACTTTTGGGAAAATACCTTGTGGACTGATGAGACAAAAGTTGAACTTTTGGAAGGCAAATGTCCCGTTACATCTGGCGTAAAAGGAACACAGCATTTCAGAAAAAGAACATCATACCAACAGTAAAATATGGTGGTGGTAGTGTGATGGTCTGGGGTTGTTTTGCTGCTTCAGGACCTGGAAGGCTTGCTGTGATAGATGGAACCATGAATTCTACTGTCTACCAAAAAATCCTGAAGGAGAATGTCCGGCCATCTGTTCGTCAACTCAAGCTGAAGCGATCTTGGGTGCTGCAACAGGACAATGACCCAAAACACACCAGCAAATCCACCTCTGATTGGTTGAAGAAAAACAAAATGAAGACTTTGGAGTGGTCTAGTCAAAGTCCTGACCTGAATCCAATTGAGATGCTATGGCATGACCTTAAAAAGGCGGTTCATCCTAGAAAACCCTCAAATAAAGCTGAATTACAACAATTCTGCAAAGATGAGTGGGCCAAAATTCCTCCAGAGCGCTGTAAAAGACTCATTGCAAGTTATCGCAAACGCTTGATTGCAGTTATTGCTGCTAAGGGTGGCCCAACCAGTTATTAGGTTCAGGGGGCAATTACTTTTTCACACAGGGCCATGTAGGTTTGGATTTTTTCTCCCTAAATAATAAAAACCATCATTTAAAAACTGCATTTTGTGTTTACTTGTGTTATATTTGACTAATGGTTAAATGTGTTTGATGATCAGAAACATTTTGTGTGACAAACATGCAAAAGAATAAAAAATCAGGAAGGGGGCAAATAGTTTTTCACACCACTGTATATATCTATATATATATATAAAATTCTTTTCGCATTTGAAACAGAAATTACGTATGACCATGCAAAATGGAAATTGCATATGACCACAGAACATAATACAGGAACTAATCACTTCGTTTGTGGATGCCATTTTTATATTGACTTTATGAATTGTTATTATTTGTGTGAGAGTTACTTTACTGATATTGAAAAGAAGTAAACACAAACACGCTGATCTATCCCATAGAAGTGCGCCCCACACTGCCCTCTCCCAGCCCTTCTCTCTGGACTCCAGCGCTGACCCGTTCGCCGCCAGGAGCGTTCTGACAGAGAAGTTTTATTTACTCATCCACGTGACTGTCGCGGAAACTACCACATTATAACTTTTTTTTAATTGGCAGTACTTGATAGTAGAAGAGATGAGGAAAACAGCTTTGTGTCTCTCTACTTTTTAACTGCACTGAGCTGTAAACAATGTGAAGACGACACCGACCTTCACCGACGAGGGATCATGAGAACAATGAGGTTGAGAGCTTAGCAGTTTCGGGCAGCGTCCTCTCTTCTCGCACTGTTTGTGACACTTGGAGTGCCCTCTCGGCCCCTGGGAGAGTGGAAATTTTTGCAAATGAGTATAATCGGCGCCATCGAAGCAGGACTCTCTTTGTAAATTGAGCTTCACGACTACTTACTGTCCCTTAAGGTGAGTTCAGGTCACTAAAACCCCGCAACATTCAAGGTTGCTTTTGTAATAAATTCTTTTA